>NW_011494881.1:7633500-7642605 GCF_000754665.1 Bison bison bison | reverse complement strand
GTGGGGAAGAAAGAACAACAAAGAATTCAACACTGACTGCTCCCCCTTCCACCCTTTTCACCTTGTAATCTGAGACAGTACTATCCCTGCCATGTTACCCAGCACAGGTCCAAGACAACAGGACCCACAGGTCAACGAGGTGTGTTTGAGGAGAAAATATATATGATGCAGACTGGCACAGAGTAAGGTCTCAATAAGTGCTTAATTTCCTTACTTCTTTCCCCAGAACTCAGGAGCTTTGAGCACTTAAAACGGAAAATTCCTTGAACATTTTTCCTGGGGGTAGACGAGCTCTCCTAATACCGAGAGGCTGTTTGCAGCCAGAGTTTATGAGAGGAAGAGAAGGGAAAGAAGTTGAGACAGGAGTCTATATTTAGAGGTGGCCTTTGGGCTTCCCCCCATGCTAAGGCTTCCCCAATGTTCTCCACCTATGATGTTTCTTTACTCTTTTGCCTTGTACCCCATACCTCTGTTATGCCATGTACCCTCTCCACCCCACTTTAGTATTCCCCCTGTCTCCCCCTCTACACCCCATTTCCCATACGTTCTCTCCAACTCCAAACCCAGGAAATCGAAATCCCTCATAGACTAGACAGAATTTAACCAGACATCAGAGACAGCATCTGGTTCCCTCAGTGATCTCTATTGGGACACACACTTAGTTGTGGATGGCAGCTGCATTTGGAACTAGAAAACCCCACTTTCCTCTTTCCCTTGTCTCTGCCTCCCCACCTCCCTGAAAGGTGGACAAGAGAGCTCAGGCCTGAACCTGGGCAAGAAGATCAGTGTCCCAAGGGATGTGATGTTGGAGGAGCTGTCGCTGCTCACTAACCGGGGCTCCAAGATGTTCAAACTGAGGCAGTTGCGTGTGGAGAAGTTTATCTATGAAAACCACCCTGATGTCTTCTCTGACAGCTCAATGGTGAGTTCAGAACTCTACAGCTCTTGAAGCCTAGTGCCTCTTCTGACAGCTTCTTGGCAGGCCCAGAGTTTCCAAAATATTATCAACCTCCCCTCCCTGCAAATTTATAAACTCATTAACCCCTCAGATATAGCACGCCTCCAATAGATGCAGGGTGAATTACGACCCACCCCAAAACTAAATTTGTATCTTAGAGCTGGTGAAGCAGGGTGAGGAGTACCACACCTTCAGAGAGAAAATTCCTCCCCAGTATGGTTAAGTATTAAAGATAGGATTGCCAGATAAAACATAGGATGCCCAGTCCGATGTTTTAAATTTGAGATACACACTAAACAAACTATAGAGATATATTTACAGCACCGGAAATAAAGCCAATATTTTATAATGCCTTTAAATGGTGTATAATCTATACATAAATCAACTCTACTTCAATTACAAAAATAAAGTTGAGATACACACAAATAGTTTTTTTGTAAAGTATATCTCACACAATATTTGGGATGTAACTTTCTTTTTTCTTAATTGAAGGCACTTAGGGAATTCCCCGGTGGTCCAGTAGTTAGGACTTGGTGCTGTCACTGCCAGGGGCCTGGATTCTCTTCCTGCTTGGGGAATTAAGATCCCACAAGCCATGCAGCACAGTCAAAAAAGAAACAAAAATTGAAGATATTTAAATTTGAATTTCAGATACACAATAATTTTTTAGTATAAGTGTGTCCCATGAAATATTTGGGACCTTAAAAATTAAATTAGAAAATATAGGATACCCAGTTAAATTTGAATTTCAGATACATGATGGATACTTTCTTATATCTAAATATGGCCCATGCAATACGTATGCATATTTGTACTAAAAAACTATTGTTGTGTATCTGAAATTCAAATTTAACTGGTGTCCTGTGTGTGCAAAAATCTGGCAACCCTAGAAAGAGGTAAGTGAATTTTTATAGCCGTCTCTTCTTGAGCCACTATTTTATTTAAAGGGTCAGTCTAAGGGCCATAGATGCAGGGACTGAAACCATCCATTAAGGCCCAACATCCCTTAGTCAGGGTCATTCTCCAAAGAGAAGTAGGGATTAGAGAGGGGCCAGGCACAAGATGTTACAGCTGAGGAGGAGGGAATCGTCTCCATTTCCTTTCTTCCCCCTCCATCTTTCCCAAGCAGCCAGGGGAGAGTGAAAATAGATGCCTACATGGGGCCAGGGGCAGGAGTGTCTGCCATTGGCCCATATGTATGAGCAGAACAAAATTGCTGAGCCGGCCACATCTAACTTTAGGAGGCCAAAAGCCCTCCTCCCTGCCTGTGTCTGGTTACACTGGGTGGAGCGTGGGGGTGTGCGTGGTGGGTGGCCAGGAGAGCCTCCTGAAGGAGTTGGCAGGGTTATTTTTAGGCTTTGGGGACGAATCCAGTGTTGCCCTTTGGGCCACCCTTCCCCCTACCCACTACAGTTTCACCATCAGGAAGTCCTGGTTCCCTATGCACCGAAAGGAGGAAGGGAGAGGAAGAGACACATTTTTTATCTGTTAGACAAGATGGTGGGAGAGAGGCAGAGATCTTAGTTCCTCAAATTAAGGCTGGGTTCTCCATGCCAAACCGAATCTCTCAAATTTTAGTGGAACAGAAGTCTCAATCCCTTTTGCATTGGTAAGGATGGGAAAGGGGAGTTTGGACAATAACTTGTCTCTATCCTAGATGTAATTCGAAGAACTGAGCCAAAGGGGTTGTATCCCTTAAGGAGAGTTTAATTTCTCTCAGTCAGGTTTATCCACTAACATTTAGTGGGTGGGGAAGTCTCAGAGGATTCAGCGTCTTTGAGTTGGCCATTGACTCTGATCAGTTCATAGTTGCTATGGTATTCCCTGTGCCCATTGCTAACTTTCCCCTCACTCTGTCCTTTCTTTTCAGGATCGCTTCCAGAAGTTCATTCCCACAGTGGGGGGACAGCTGGGGACAGCTGGCCAGGGATTCTCCTACAGCAAGAGCAGTGGCGGAGGCCAGGCAGGGAGAAGTGGCTCTGCCGGGCAGTATGGCTCTGACCAGCAACACCATCATCAGGGCTCTGGGTCGGGCTCTGGGTCTGGCTCTGGCCCTGGATCTGGTGGGGCAGGTGGTCCTGGGGGCCACGCGGGCAGAGGAGGTGCTGCTGGCACACCAGGGGTTGGTGAGACAGGAACAGGCAAGTATCCTCACCCAAGAGTCAAGTGTCTGGTCCCTAAAGCAGAGAAAACCCTAGGAATGAGACCTGGACTGGGTGTTGGATGCAGGAAAGGCCTGTTGAGATATCTTCATGGGTCTTCTGGGTCCAGAGGAATACAGAGACATGTCTATTCCACCCAGAAGTCCTATCTCTCAGTCACCTTTCTCTCATTCATCACATGTCTGACTCCAGGCTATCATGGTTTCACAAACCATAAACAATTCCTAGCATGTTTTATCTTTGGTCCCCAGCCCCTAGCGACTTTTCCAGTACAGAGCTCTAGACTAATTTCCATTTCCTCCTAACTGCTATCATTTGACTATTATTTCTCTCCCTTGGCTGCCAGACAACCAGGCAGGTGGAGAAGGAAAACATATCACTGTGTTTAAGACCTATATTTCCCCATGGGAGAAAGCCATGGGGATTGACCCCCAGCAGAAAGTGGAACTTGGCATCGACCTGCTGGCCTACGGGGCCAAAGCTGAACTCCCTAAGTATAAGTCCTTCAACAGGTAAGGGGGATGAGAAAGGAACCTGATGCATTCCAGTGTATGGCAACATGTCCTTAGTTGGAATCGAGACTTTGGTTCAGATGTTTCAGAAGGAGACTGAGGAGGCGTAGGAGTAATATGGGGGCCCTAATTGGAGGCTCTTGCTCTTTTCACTGTAGCTCAGAAAAACAGCATGGTATGATGAAGGAAAAATTCGCTAGGAGGCAGGATCTGAATTTTGGTTCATTGTTATTAGCTGTGTGGGAGAAGGCAATGGCACCCCACTCCAGTACTCTTGCATGGAAAATCCCATGGACGGAGGAGCCTGGTAGGCTGCAGTCCATGGGGTCGCAAAGAGTTGGACACGACTGAGTGACTTCACTTTCACTTTTCACTTTCATGCATTGGAGAAGGAAACGGCAACCTACTCCAGTGTTCTTGCTGGAGAATCCCAGGGACGGGGGAGCCTGGTGGGCTGCCATCTATGGGGTCGCACAGAGTCGGACACGACTGAAGCGACTTAGCAGTAGCAGCAGCAGCAGCAGTGTGGGAAAATAACCCTACTTCTGAACCTTGGTTGCCTTGACTGTGAAATGGGAATAATATATTACACACATGTAAAGGCCTCTTGAGTGGGGGTCCCTTCATTCAAAGTTATAATTTTCATTACTGTCCTTGTAGTAGAATTCTATTTCTCTTTTCTTTTTCCATTGAAGTATAGTTGACTTACATTATATTGTTTTCAGGTGTACAACAGTGACACAGTATTTTATAGATTACGTACCACACAAAGTTGTTATAATATTATTGAAGATTCTGTTTCTTTATTCCCTACTTTGAAGTAAAATGTGAAGTGAAAGTGTTAATTGCCTAGTGTGTCCGACTCTTTGTGACTCGTGGACTATAGCCCGCCTTGCTCCTCTGTCCGTGGAATTCTCCAGGCAAGAATACTGGAGTGGGTTGCCATTCCCTAGTCCACCTGGTCCAGGGAATCTTCCCCACCTGGGGATTAAAC
Organism: Bison bison bison; assembly: GCF_000754665.1. Taxonomy (NCBI): domain Eukaryota; kingdom Metazoa; phylum Chordata; class Mammalia; order Artiodactyla; family Bovidae; genus Bison; species Bison bison. The sequence goes on along the minus strand of NW_011494881.1, from coordinate 7,637,979 downwards.
CCAGGTTTCCTGCATTGCAGGCAGATTCTTTACGGTCTGAGTCACCAGGGAAGCCCCATTCCCTACTTCATTAAGGCTCAAATAGGCTCAAATATCTATCGTTTTGGAGCTAAGCGTCTCTGGACTGTGTGAAAACAGGACAGGGAGCACTAGAGAAATGCTTTTGCTTTTGGTCCTAAGTGAGTGAGTGAGTGAAAGTTGCTCAGTTGTGTCTGACTCTTTGGGACCCCATGGACTATACAGTCCATGGAATTCTCTAGGCCAAAATACTGGAGTGAGTAGCCATTCCCTTCCCCAGGGGATCTTCCCAACCCAGGGATCAAACCCAGGTCTCTCACATTGCAGGCAGATTCTTTACCAGCTGAGCCACCAGGGAAGCTCAGGAATACTGGAGTCGGTAGCCTATCCCTTCTCCAGCGGATCTTCCCGACCCAGGAATCAAACCAGGGTCTCCTGCATTGCAGGTGGATTCTTTACTAGCTGAGCTACCACGGAAGTCCTTTGGTCCTGAGGTGCCTGGATTTTCCAGGAAATGTTAATTCTCATTTAGGGCACACATTATCCACCGGAGGTGGGGTAGGGGTTTTGAGGGAGGTCTCTACAATTTAAGGTGATCTCAGACCCTTGGGCCTGTAGTGTTTGGTGTCAGTTTCTCTGAAATGTGACTGGTTTGGATCACAGCTATCCATGAGACTATTTAGTACCCTCTAGACTACTTTTCTCTTTATTAGCCTTGGGGAAACAAGCAAACCAGAAGGCACAATGGATTACTAAGGGAGAAGAAGAAAAAGCAGTGCAGAAATGATCTTAAACTAGAATTCACAGACTGCTCCATCCTCCAAACAGGGTAACATTTCACTGACAAAAAAAACTATTTTTCTTTTGTTCTGGTTTTTAATGAAATCATTTTTCTCCTTTTCAGGACAGCAATGCCTTATGGTGGATATGAGAAGGCCTCCAAACGCATGACCTTCCAGATGCCCAAGTTTGACCTGGGGCCCTTGCTGAGCGAACCCCTAGTTCTCTACAACCAGAACCTCTCCAACAGGCCTTCTTTCAATCGAACCCCTATTCCCTGGCTGAGCTCTGGGGAGCCTGTAGACTACAATGTGGATATTAGCATCCCCTTGGATGGAGAAACAGAGGAGCTGTGAGGTGTTTCCGCCTCTACTTTGTATCAAGTTTCCCCTCTCTGGTTCCATTTTGGAGAGGGAATGCTGAGCAGGATACCCCCACTGAAAATCCAGGATCCTTGTGGGAATGGAGGGAAAAGGCAAGGAAAGATCTTTCTTTCCACCTTTACTCGAAGTCCCCACTCCAAGCACCTTTTCTTACCAACTCAGAGCTCCCCTTCCACTGCTCTGTATGGAACCTGCTCTTTTATGGAATTTGCTCTGCCTTCAGTAACAGTTAATAAACTTCAAGGAAATGAACTCATTCTTCCTCTCATATTTGAGGGCAGACAAAAACTGAGGCTAACAATGCACAGGGACTAATTAAAGTAAAATACCATACATTCATTATTCAGACTTCAAGACTAGACCTGAGTTCTGATTACATACCCACTCTCATCCACACCCACCAAACCACATTCATAGGTGTACACAAAGACATACTTATTCAGTAGTACATAGACAATCAGCACAAACACACGTGCTGGCCCCTGTGTGGGCAAAGCTAAGAAGTAATTGTGTGCTGTGTTTAGGAAATCAGGTGTTGGTGACCCTGGTGTTAATTCTGTTTATGTAGCTGATTAGAAATTGGGATAATCAAGATTATCCAATTATCACAGAATGAGAGCATGCCACAAGACTTCCAGATGACACGAGGGTGAGCTTAGGAATATCTGTCAAAGGTTACAGGTTCCTGAAAGGATGGAGTAGAACAGGGAGCCATGTCAGAATTGAGAAGGAAGTGGGAGAAACCAGCTGCAGTTATGGTATGCCTGGCTCGGTGTGAAAACATCAAGAAAAGACCTAAGGGTCATAGGGGCAACTGCAATTGTGTCCAGAAAGCACTATGATTGGGAAGAAACCATCAAAGTCCAATAGGAATGAGTGGCAATACTCTTTTTATTGACTTCAAGCATGGGGTTTCTTTCAAGTTTTTTAAAGATTTATTTATTACTATTATTTTTTAGACTGTGGTGGGTCATTGTTGCTATACTTGGGCTTTCTCTAGTTGCAGCAAGCGGGGACTGTTTTTAATTGCTGTGTGTGGGCTTCTAATTGAGGTGGTTTCTGTTGCAGAACACAGGCTCCAGGCACTTGGGCTTCAGTAGCTGCAGCACGTGGACTCGGTAGTTGGGGCTTGCGGGCTCTGGAGCACTGGCTCAGTAGTTGTGCACGGGCTTACTTGCTCCCTGGCATGTGGTATCTTCCCAAACCAGGGATCGAACTGGTGTCCCTTGCATTGCAAGGCAGATTCTTAACCACTGGACCACCAAGGAAGTCAGCATGGATTTTCTTTAGAGTCCCAGATTTACTCTTATGTTTCACAAAATAAGAGTTTGATGCAGACCAGGAAAAATAAAGAGATGACTTACTAGGATCTGGGGAAGTAACTTCTAAGGAGAGCTGGCTGAATTCAGTTCATTCCATGAGCCATTAATGATTACAGTAAGTTCCTAGACTCTGCCTAGACTCATTCAGTTTTCATGGACCTAGAGTCACATGATATTTACTCTGGTCACTTTCCTTTATAACCTAAATAAATTTCAGAGGATTCATACTTCTAAAGTGAAGTGAAAATGAAAGTCACTCAGTTGTGTCTGACTCTGCCACCCCATGGGCTATAGAGTCCATGGAATTCTCCAGGCCAGAATACTGGAGTGGGTAGCTTTTCCTTTCTCCAGGGGATCTTCCCAACCCAGGGATCGAACCCAGGTCTCCTGCATTGCAGGCGATTCTTTGCCAGCTGAGCCACAAGGGAAGCCATACTTCTAAGTAATACACAAAACTATTTCTATATGCATTTTTCTAAGAAGAGTTGTCATAGTTTGGATTTCAGTAGACGCTGAAACAAAGATTTGGATGCAAGTAGTAAATTTGGGAGATGATCCAAGAATCTAAGCAATGTAAGGGAGTGAAAAGAAGGCCAATAAATATCTTTTGGATAAATGGGGCTGATTCTCATTGGCAACTCTGAGAAAAGATGTTAAAGTGTGGTCCATGGACTGGCAGTATCATTTTCTCCTAGAAGTTTGATTAAAATCACAAATTCAATGGAATTCCCTGGCTGTCTAGAGGTTAAGATTTGATGCTCTCACTGCCAGGGACCTGGGTTCGATCTCTGGTTGGGTAACTAAGATCCTGCAAACTCTGGCCAAAAAATACGGAAATTCAAGAATTTATGTCTTACTAATTTCTCCAGGTGATTTTTATGTGTTAGTAAATTTTGAGAAATACTATAGTAAAACATACTTTACAATTGCCTCACTGAGGAGGGGTAGAAATTGGAATATTTAGCTATCAAATCCCATCTCTCATTGGTTATAGATTGCTATGGGGAATGTTAACTCTGCTGACATTTTCAGGCAAGGAGAATACTCAGGTGTTTAAAGTAGAAAGCTATGGGCTTGTATAGGATTTATCTGCCAAAGCTTTAGTGAACTCTAGGATAGGCTGAGGGAATATGGGCAGGGAACAGACAGGACCTGAATAAAGGTTCATAACTTTTATCAGATTCTCATGTTTAAAAGTCTGTAAAGGACTTTCCTGTGGTCCAGTGGCTAACACTCTTCACTTCCAATGCAGGGGGCCCAGGTTCAATCCCTGGTCAGGGAACTAGACCCCACATACCACAACTAAGACCTCGCACAGCCAATAAATAAAATAAAATTTAAAAACATTTTTAAAGAAGTCTGTGAGCCCTCCCCAAAAATTAAGGACTAATTCCTTCAGCAGATGTTTCTTGAATGCCTACTATATACCAGGTACTATTATCAGGCATCAGAGATACAAAAGCAAATAGGAACTTTCAGGTGACAAAGAGATTTCCCTGTCAACTATAAAACTATTAAATGCCTATCCTTAAAATTGAGGTAAAAAAAAATGCCCAGGCCTAATAGTCCACAGCTCTGAAAACCTAAAAATTTAATTTTTCCAATCTCAGAATATTTGAAATATTGATGTAAACCTATTAATTTACAGGGAGCCCAGGTTGGTTGAGACATTATCTTCTTAGTTCAGTTCAGTTTAGTTCAGTTGCTCAGTTGCAACCCCATGGACCACAGCATGCCAAACCTCCCTGTCCATCACCAACTCCTGGAGTTTACTCAAACTCATCTCCACTGAGTTGGTGATGCCATCCAACCATCTCATCCTCTGTGGTCTCCTTCTCCTCCTGCCTTCAGTCCTTCCCAGCATCAGGATCTTTTCAAATGAATCAGCTCTTTGCATCAGGTGGCCAAAGTATTGGAGTTTCAGCTTCAACATCAGTCCTTCCAATGAACACTCAGGACTGATCTCCTTTAGGATG
>NW_011494881.1:7630406-7633400 GCF_000754665.1 Bison bison bison | reverse complement strand
CCTTTAGGATGGACTGGTTGGATCTCCTTGCAGTCCAAGGGACTCTCAAGAGTCTTCTCCAACACACCACAGTTCAAATGCATCAATTCTTTGGCGCTGAGCTTTCTTTCTTTTTTTTTTTTTTTATGTAATTTAATTTTATTTTTTAACTTTACAATATTGTATTGGTTTTGCCATATATCAAAATGAACCCACCACAGGTATACATGTGTTCCCCATCCTGAACCCTCCTCCCACCTCCCTCCTCATCCAGCTCTCACATCCATATGACTACTGGAAAAACCATAGCCTTGCCTAGACGGACCTTTGTTGGCAAAGTAATGTCTCTTTGCTTTTTAATATGCTGTCTAGGTTGGTTATAACTTTCCTTCCAAGGAGTGTCTTTTAATTTCATGGCTGCAGTCACCATCTGCAGTGATTTTGGAGCCCCCAAAAATAAAGTCTGTCACTGTTTCCCCATCTATTTGCCATCTTCTTAGTAGAAAAGTCTATATAGAAATCAAATTATCATTAGAAGTTGCAGTGGTGGTTTAATGTATTAAAGTGCATACTTGTGTCTAGCCAGAAATCTAGTCAAATCCTCAATTTTGGTTTCGCTATCCCTTTGCCTGAACATCGTTGTGTTAAAACATCATTTCTTCAAAAATGTTTCATTCATATGAATCCCACAGTTCACAGAGGCCACATTCTGGTAGAAGATCTAACTGTCCATATTGCTTATAGACATCTTCTGCTTGCCATCATTGTGTTTTAAAATTCAGGAGAGTTTTGAACTCCTTTATTTTTATTAAAATGTTTTTTCCTTGTGATCAGAACTCACAGGATTTGTTCTCTTAACCACTTCTATATATAACATACATCAGTGTCGATCATTTATCAGGTTGCACATATTTCTCTTACATCTGGGAGTCTGTACCTTTTGATTACCTTCATCCAATTCCCCACTCCTTGTCAACTCCCTACCTCTGATAACTACAAATCTCATCTTTTTCTATGAGTTTATCTTTGAAGTATAATTAACCTATAACACTACAGTTCCTGTTATACAACATAGTGATTTGATATTTTTATACATTGCAAAATTATCACTACAGTAAGTCATTACGATGTCACCATAAAAAGATTTTACACAATTATTGACTATATTCCCTATGTTGTACATTTCATACCAGTGACATTTATTTTGCAATTGGAAGTTTGTACCTTAGTCTCCCTCTCTTTCTTCTCCCCACCACCCTTCTGTCAGGCAACCACCTGTTTTTTCTCTGTACCTGTAACTGTTTCTAGTTTTTGTTTGCTCATTTGTTGTTTTTTAGACTTCACACTTAAGTGAAATCATACAGTATTTGTCTTTCCGTCTGACTTATCTCACTTAGCATAATGCCTTCTGGGTCTATCCAAGTTGTTACTAATTACAAGATCTCACATCTGAATGCAGAGTTCCAAAGAATAGCAATAGATAAGAAAGCTGCCTTCAGCGATCAATGCAAAGAAATAGAGGAAAACAACAGAATGGGAAAGACTAGGGATCTCTTCAAGAAAATCAGAGATACCAAAGGAACATTTCATGCAAAGATGAGCTCGATAAAGGACAGAAATGGTATGGACCTAACAGAAGCAGAAGATATTAAGAAGAGATGGCAAGAATACACAGAAGAGGTATACAAAAAAGATCTTCATGACCCAGATAATCACGATGGTGAGATCACTGACCTAGAGCCAGACATCCTGGAATGTGAAGTCAAGTGGGCCTTAGAAAGCATCACTATGAACAAAGCTAGTGGAGGTGATGGAATTCCAGTTGAGCTATTCCAAATCCTGAAAGATGATGCTGTGAAAGTGCTGCACCCAATATGCCAGCAAATGTGGAAAACTCAGCAGTGGCCACAGGACTGGAAAAGGTCAGTTTTCATTCCAATCCCAAAGAAAGGCAATGCCAAAGAATGCTCAAACTACCACACAATTGCACTCATCTCACACGCTAGTAAAGTAATGCTCAAAATTCTCCAAGCCAGGCTTCAGCAATATGTGAACTGTGAACTTCCTGATGTTCAAGCTGGTTTTAGAAAAGGCAGAGGAACCAGAGATCAAATTGCCAACATCCGCTGGATCATGGAAAAAGCAAGAGAGTTCCAGAAAAGCATCTATTTCTTCTTTATTGACTATGCCAAAGCCTTTGACTGTGTGGATCACAATAAACTGTGGAAAATTCTGAAAGAGATGGGAATACCAGAACACCTGATCTGCCTCTTGAGAAATTTGTATGCAGGTCAGGAAGCAACAGTTAGAACTGGACATGGAACAACAGACTGGTTCCAAATAGGAAAAGGAGGACGTCAAGGCTGTATACTGTCACCCTGTTTATTTAACTTATATGCAGAGTACATCATGAGAAACGCTGGACTGGAAGAAACACAAGCTGGAATCAAGATTGCCGGGAGAAATATCAATAACCTCAGATATGCAGATGACACCACCCTTATGGCAGAAAGTGAAGAGGAACTAAAAAGCCTCTTGATGAAAGTGAAAGTGGAGAGTGAAAAAGTTGGCTTAAAGCTCAACATTCAGAAAACGAAGATCATGGCATCCGGTCCCACCACTTCATGGGAAATAGATGGGGAAACAGTGGAAACAGTGTCAGACTTTATTTTTCTGGGCTCCAAAATCACTACAGATGGTGATTGCAGCCATGAAATTAAAAGACGCTTACTCCTTGGAAGGAAAGTTGTGACCAACCTAGATAGCATAGTCAAAAGCAGAGACGTTACTTTGCCAACAAAGGTCTGTCTAGTCAAGGCTATGGTTTTTCCTGTGGTCATGTATGGATGTGAGAGTTGGACTGTGAAGAAGGCTGAGCGCTGAAGAATTGATGCTTTTGAACTGTGGTGTTGGAGAAGACTCTTGAGAGTCCGTTGGACTGCAAGGAGATCCAACCAGTCCATTCTGAAGGAGATCAGCCCTGGGATTTCTTTGGAAGGAATGATGCTGAAGCTG
>NW_011494881.1:7625073-7630306 GCF_000754665.1 Bison bison bison | reverse complement strand
TCTGAGTGAACTCTGGGAGTTGGTGATGGACAGGGAGGCCTGGCGTGGTGCGATTCATGGGGTCGCAAAGAGTTGGACACGACTGAGCGACTGATCTGATCTGATCTGATTCTTTTTTATGTCTGAGTAATATTTCATTATATATACATTTTATATATATATAATATTTATGTATCACATTCTTTATCCATTCATCTTTTGATGGGAACTTTGGTTGCTTTAAATTTTAACTACTGTAAATAATGCTGTCAAGAACGTAGGGGTGCATATATCTTTTCTAGTTAGCATTTTCATTTTCTCCAGATAAATTCCCAGGAGTGGAATTGTTGGATCATATAGTAGCTCTATTTATAATTTTTTGAGGAATTTCCATGCTGTTTTCCACATGGCTTCAGGAAACCTCCCTTTGAAATAGAAGCTTGTAGTCTTTAGTGGGCCCTCGCCATGGCACCCCACTCCAGTACTTTTGCCTGGAAAATCCCATGGATGGAGGAGCCTGGTAGGCTGCAGTCCATGGGGTCGATAGAGTCAGACACGACTGAGCAACTTCACTTTCACTTTTCCCTTTCATGCATTGGAGAAGGAAATGGCAACCCACTCCAGTGTTCTTGCCTGGAGAATCCCAGGGACGGGGGAGCCTGGTGGGCTGCCGTCTATGCTCCACTACCACCTTATGTTTTATACCAGGTCATCTTTTATTGTCAGTCTCCTAGGCTCTGCAGTCATTTGAGTTAGCAACTTCAGGGATTCTTTTACATAAACCACATGCCCATAATACTGTGCTCCTAAAGTCACTCAGATAATGCATTATCTAGTGCAGGTTTAGAGCTTTCCAGTAGAAACTTCTTCCACTGCACGGGACTCCATTTGGATCCCTAGCTGGGGACCTAAGATCCCACATGCTGCAGGACTACTGAGCCCACCTGCTCTGGAGCTGGTGGGCCACAACTAAAGACAATCCCTCATGCTGAAACTAAGCTTGCCCACGGGCAACTGCTGAGCCTCTGTGCTCCTGTACCTGGGCAGCACCACAGTCAGAGAGAAGCCCAGGCCCTGAGACAAAGAATCTGCACATCACAGCAAAAAATCCTGCATGCTGCAAGGAAGATCCTATGTGCTGCAACTAAGAACCGATGCAGCCAAAAATAAATATTTTTAGAAATTTCAAAATATTGATTACATGTCGAAATATTTTGAATATGTTGGATTATGTGGATTACTAAATTTCCTTTTTCTTACTTTTAAAAAAATGTGGCTACTACAAATTTTAAATTGCATGTTATGGCTCACAGTATGTTTCTACTGGACAGCACTGGTCTAGATTATGAGAGCTATTCAGGGGCTTGGAGAGAAGAGAATGAGTTCTCCATTTATTCCTTTTATTCTCACTGAACAACGTTCTTTATATATCCATCTTCTGTTCCAGATCCTACTCAGTCTGCATTTACAGCTTTCTGAGAGTAGAGAAAGGAAAGGAAAGTGAAGTCGCTCAGTCGTGTCCGACTCTTTGCGACCCCATGGACTGTAGCATATCAGGCTCCTCCATCCATGGGATTTTCCAGGCAAGGGTGGAGTGGGTTGCCATTTCCTTCTCCAGAGGATCTTTCTGACCCAGAGATCGAACCCGGGTCTCCCATATTGCAGGCACACGCTTTACCGTCTGCGCCACCAGGAGAGAAAGCCCTTAAAACTGTGTTCAGAGTCATCAGCTAAGGATGTGCCCACAGGGTGGCAAGCAACTGCAAAGTTCAGATCACGCACCAACGCGGCCCCCTTCCGCATCCAAACACCTGTGCTTATGCTCGATTAAAAACAACAACAAACTTTTATTTCCTATTTTGGTAGGGAGAATTGATGGGGGCGGGGCACCAGTATATAAACATAAACATTTCTGTTAAGTCAAATGTCCTTTCCAAACCAGGGTAGGGGAAGAACGGATGAATTTCCTGAAGAAAGGTTAACGAAGATACGGAAAGATCAATTTCTGGCTTGCTCGCTCCATCTCTACTGGGCACGCAAAAAGAAAATACCAGGAAGACGGAACTTCAGTTAAAGGTGACACTGTTCCAAGTCTGAGACACTGGGAAATGACGGCCACATCCCTAAAGTTATTCCAGTGTAGGATTCGCCATACTAACTTTCCTCAGATGGGACCATTCCTGCGTCCTACCTACAATAGTTTTCCGACTCTCCCGCCAGCTCAAGATCCTTTCCCGCCCTCGCCTACCTCCAAACCTTTCCGGGCCACCCCCGAAGCGCCTTACAGCCGCCATTTTACACAACACTATCGCGAGATATACTTAGCCGTCTCGAGCCTGACTCATTTACTTTCTTGCGAGAGGCTCTTCCCGGCTGTTCTCGCCGTAGCTGTGGAAACTGTCGCGAGAGCTGGTTGCCTTGGCTCCCTGTAGCTATAGCAGCCGCGGCGGTTAAGGATGCGGCGGCAGAAGCGGTGAGTGCGACACCCTCAGGGGGGCGGGGCCGGAGGTAACAGGGTGCTGGGGGGGTAGCGCTTAGGGAGGGGGTGGGGAAGGTCGGGTCGCGGGAGAAATGGGCCCTCGTGTGACGTGTTGGGTGGGACCCAGGTCCAGTGGTTATAAGGACAGGGCGCCGGTCTGCACCAGGGCACGCGGGAAGGGCTGGAGCTGCCGCGAGGTCCAAGGGGGAGGGACCCGGGTGTAGAAGGGTTCAAGGGGCAGGGGCAGGAGTACAGAAGGGTGTGTGTGTTGGGAGCAAGATGGTTATGGGGAGTCAGAATTGAAAAAAGAGACCGGGCTACACCGAGGAATAAGTGGGAAGAAATGGGGTACAGCGAGGAGGAGGGTATGTTGAATGGGAGCCCAGAGATTGGGCCCGGTTTGCTTTGCCCTGGCGGAGAGGCGGCGGGGGTGGGGTGGGGGGGTGGAGCGGCGGGTGCGGTGTCAGACCTTCGCAGTTTACCGGGGTCCGCCTAACACTAGTCCGGGACTGCGCGCTAAGACCTGGTTCCTTCTAAAGGGCTTGGCGGGAATGGTGGCGTGCCGGAACTTCACCGCCCCCCGCCCCTTCCAAAGAAATCCCCCACGGACTCTGAGATGTGAATGGAGGGTTTGGGTGAAATAGTATTAGTTGGAAAGGTTCTTTCGGTGGAGAGACTATGAGTGGGGTTATGAATGATTGCTGCTCTGAAATAACGTGTGGGATGGGGGCGGGAGAGAGAAATTCTTGAGAAAAAAAAACTAAGATGTGCGTATTGAGTTGGAAGAAGGGGGTGTGTGCAAAGCTCACGTTTCTTTCCAGATTCATTCAAGTGTAGAATTTCTTTACGGTGTACTTATGAGATTATATATGCGGTGTAAACTCAGTTTAGATCATACAGTGAAGAATGTGTAGTACGACTTTTAAACCTTCCATGAATATGATTTTAAAACTAAGAAAATGTTTCTGTTGCAGAAGCACCAGGCTGAGCACTAAGGATAGTTTTAGTTACTTGAATATAAAACCTTGTGTCTGTTCAGGTTCTTTGCCTTTTAAGAAATGAACGAATTTTTATTTTAGGAGACAGAGTTTTGAATATCCGTCAGTCTGGAAATAAAAGGCTTCTAGGAGTTAAAATCACTGCGAGGGCAAAGCATTTACACTGAGTCTCAAGGAGTGTTTTCTAGAGACAGGTTTGGACCAGTTTTCTTATTTCTAATGAAAACAGTGGTTTCAATTCAGGCATGAAAAATAATTTGTTCATTTCTATCTACAGATGCAAGCTTTCTGATAATTTTTTCTCACTATTTTTGGTACGTTTAAATTTGCAAAAGCATAACCTCTCTTTTGATTATGTAACTGGATTTTTCCATGTTGAGTTCACAAATTCATTAATTAGAATAATGGATTTTAATCCTTCTAGAGCTAGCCTTGTTGTGGTTAGTCATTGAACCTATTTATTTGATATATGTTAGATTAAAACTTTTAATTTGTAATGTTAGTAGCTAATCTTTAAAGTTGAAATGATTTTCTGAGGCAAGATAAAGCTTTATGTGGTTGAGTCCAAAAGACTTCTCCATGAATCCATTAAGAAGCTTTACTGAGTTCCTATTATGTGTAGAGTACTGTGCAAGGCATTGCAGGGGTTGGGGGAAAAGATAAATTCATTCATTTATCCTTTCGACAAACATTCATTGAGACCTCTCTGTGTTTGATAACTGAGCCTTCTGGGTACAAATACAAGTAAGCCTTGCTCTTTGCCTTGAAATTGCTCGGAGAGCAAAATAGAGTAGCAAATCATTACAGTGTAGTAAACACAATACATTTGTGAACACAGGCTTATGAAACAAAATTCTGGCCCTAGGGAGTACTTGTCAACAATAGTTGACAAGAATAAAATGGAAAAAACTATTTAAAAAATTACAAAATATTAAGCAAATTCTAAATTATGATGCATTAATAAAACATATTATGTTTTTCAGAAGAGATAAAATTAGAATGGAAGCTTGAAAAAATTAAGGGGTCAGTTCATAATTTAATAGTCTTTTAAAAGTATTCTTAAACATCACTGAACATTCTTAAGTCAATAATAGTAATAAGAAGCATAAATGCTATCATTCATTGAGTGATTATTAATGTCCTAGGCACATTATCTCATTTCATTTATTTATTTTCCACCCCTCTTCCCACCTCAATTTTCTCATTTTATCTTAACAATACTCAGCTGATACTAATACTTCAATTTTAAAGATAAGAAAATTGAAGCTTAAAACATTAAGGCAGTTGTCTAATATCACGGAGCTAGTAAATGGGAGATTAGGGACTGGAGTTGGAAATCTATGCAACTGAAAACCTAAGCAGGATTCCTTTCTTTTTGCAGTAAAGGAACCTTGGAATGGGGATAGGGGGCCAGACATTGAACATGGAATTGGCCAGAAGACTAAAATTCAGTCTCTCTTTATTCATAGATTTTGCTCCCTCAAATATTTACACTATGGGGGAACTAATTTGAATATTAGCATGATGCTAAATATGAGGTTTGTATTGTACAGAGAATTGAGTAAATTACCATATTCATGTTGTGTATAATTGTATAGGGAGCTTTGCTTGGGGAAATAGTTATAATAAGCAATTGTTAACATCTGTAAGCTTCCAGAAACTGATGATTTTGACAGTGGAAATGGTTATCTATATTCATATATAGGGCAACTGTTATTACAGCAGACTGAGGGATTTAGGCAAACATTTTTGTAGACTGCTGCAGTTCGGGGCTTTT
>NW_011494881.1:7582727-7624973 GCF_000754665.1 Bison bison bison | reverse complement strand
TTTTGCAGTTTGGGGTTTTTTTTTTTTTTTTTTTTTGGTGTATTTGCTTTCAGGTTTTGCTAGTGTTACAGAACCCGCCTGCCAATGCCAATATAAGAGATGTGGGTTTGATCCCTGGGTTGGGAAGATCCCCAGAGGAGCTCATGGCAACCCATTCCAGTATCCTTGCCTGGAGAATCCCGTGGACAGAGGAGCATGGCGGGCTACAGTCCAAATGGTCATCAAGAGTCGGACATGGCTGAAGCGACTTTGCGCGCATGCACACACACACACACACACGCACAAATATTTGCTTTCAGATTTTTAAAACTATATTCCAAAGTCCAAATTCTGATTTCCTGGTTGAAATTCAAATTTTGTGTCTCCCTTTTATATTGAGGAAACTGAGAACTTTTAAATGACTTGCCTAGAGTCACACAGCTGCAGTGTCCTAGGTGTTTTTAAGAAATACATGCAGATTTGAAGGTGAGTCAGTGGTTTTTTTTTTTTCCCATTGAGTTGACTTTCTGCATCAGTCCCTCTATATAGATTTTAGCTGGAATAGCACGTGGGTGTGAATGAGATTCTCATGTTTTCTAACACCTTTTAACTAAGTGGGCTGTGTGCCTATGTTTTTATGTGAGTTATTTTTGAGGCATTGAGACATTTTTCCAAGAAAGGTTTAGAGCAAGACAATGAGATGAGAAAGAGCCTTGAGGGGTAAGAAGGGAACTTCTCCAGAAGGGTTGAAAACTGAAAGCATTTGATGATGTGTTAGGAGGATGATGATCTAAAAGCTTTTCTTTAACTCCACCCACCACAGGAAAGCCTGAGACTTTTTCTACACACACCCTCTGGAAAGGTTTTATCCACTGGAAAAAAGTATTTCTTTCTCAGCATTTATATTAGCAATAGTAAATAGACATTGAACAAACCAGAAACGATTTACTCTCATGGTAGGTGAAAAGTGATATCTCACTTTAGATTTCAGTCTCTTTGATTACCTGTGAGGTTGAACATTTTCCTGTATTTATTTATTTTTTTTATTAGGCAAACTCCAGGAGATAGTGAAGGACAAGAAAGCCTGGTGTGTTGCAGTCCATGGGGTTGCAGAGTCGGACACGACTTAGTGACTGAATGACAAATTAGGCAAAGAGTAGAATAAGCAGTTTCACAGAGAGAAATAGAAATATCCAATAAAGAAATAAAAAACAGACTCACAGACATAGAAAACTAACAAAGGGAGAAGGCAGAGTGGAGGGAGTTTGGAATTAACAGACACGCTGCTGCTGCTGCTGCTGCTGCTGCTGCTGCCGCCGCCAAGTCGGCTTCAGTTGTGTCCGACTCTGTGCGACCCCAGAGACAGCAGCCCACCAGCCTCCCCCGTCCCTGGGATTCTCCAGGCAAGAACACTGGAGTGGGTTGCCATTTCCTTCTCCAATGCGTGAAAGTGAAAAGTGAAAGGGAAGTCGCTCAGTCGTGTCTCTTAGCGACCCCATGGATTGTAGCCTACCAGGCTCCTCTGTCCATGGGATTTTCCAGGCAAGAGTACTGGAGTGGGGTGCCATTGCCTTCTCCAACAGACACGCTACTATATATGAAATAAATAAAACAAGGACCTACTGTATAGCACAGGAAACTATATTCAAAATCTTGGAATAAAACCTATAATGGAAAAGACTCCGAAAAACAGTCTGATATATGCTTCCCTATCAACCTATATTTGAGTCACTTTGCTGAAATTAACACACCATTGTAAAATAACTCCTTCAATTAAAAAAAAAGATGCGTAGACTCCTGTGATCTGAAAACTGCAAATTAAACATTTTTTGTTGACCTTGTTTGTCTTTTTTAAAACATTTAAAAATCTTACAGATGTTTAAACTATATACTTGATTTGAAGAAAGAGAAAAAAGAGTACATTCTTTAAAAATAATAATAACTTTATATGGAGGCTAAGAAGCAAAGGTTCCACTTCCAGAACTATCCTGTTTGGTGAATTTTCCAGTTCTTTTTCTACGCATTATATGCAATTTCTATTTATAATTTCTATGTCTATATATATCTTTTTAAAGTCAGTGGAATGATGTTTTTTCTGCAGCTTTTTTTAAAGTTAGCAATATGCTTTTGAAATCTCATCCTGTCAGTGCGTACTTTTTAACAGCTGATTGTATTTCCGTTTGAATGTATATAATCTATTTAACTGTTTCTTTATCTATGGACATTTAAGTTGTCTCAGATTTTTGCAGTGATTGGGAACACTGAAATGAACATCCCATATTCTTGTCTCTTGTGCAACTGTTCTATAATACCTCTAGAATAGGTGCCTAGAAATGTTGTTTAAAAGATTTACATGTTTTTAGTTTTGAAATATACAGCCAGTTTGCCTTTCAGACAGCCTGTGTGCCATTCTTTATTCCACCAGCAGTTTATGAAAGTGCCTCTGACACTGAATATCAGTCTTGTACATTTTTACTAATGTAACAGGCGGATTTTTACATTTTAATTCGTAGTTTTCAGATTACTTTTTAGTTTGAGCATCTTTTTGTTTGATGGGCTGTTTATTTCTGTCTTTTTAAATTGCTTATTCTGTTCTTTATGTATTTTTTAATTGGATTGTTTTCTTTTACCTGTTGATTAACAAGAACTAAGAACTCTTTATATGTATATAGATACAGATACGTATTTTAGTATCTATTATGCATATTTTCTCCAGTGTGTTGCATTATCTATTGTGCCTATTGATATACTAAATTTTTTGTATTTTACACAAAAAATACAAGTCACATCTTTTTCATAATGGCCTCTGGACTTTGAGGACTTTCTTAAGAAGGCTCTTGGGACTTCTCTAGCAGTCCAGTGGTTAAGACTCTGCATTTCCACAGCAGGAGGCATGGTTTTAATCCTTGGTCAGGAACTAAGATCCCACATGCCACTCGGCCAAAACAAAAAAGCTGGGGAGAGGATAGCTAAATAAAATTGGTCGGGTTGAAAATCTACAATAGAATGTATAAATATTAGTGGTGTCTGATATTTAATCATACATATGGAAGAAGCTGGTTTTTCTGATTATTATTATGCCTGGGGAGAAGCAATAACTTTTCAGAAGCAATGTTCCTCCACGACTCTCTTCTGAAGGGAAATCCCGACGTGGACATTCCTGAGTTAAGCATTGAGGAGAAGGTTGGCATAGCAGAAAGAACGTGAGCTTTGGAATCAAGCAAACCTTGGTTCCCTTACCAGTTGTTCAGTTATTAGAATTGTGATCTTTAGCTCATTGTCGTAGCCACCTCTGTAAAAGAGTGTGCTCAAAAAAACGTATGTCACATCAAATAACATCAACTGCTCAGAATTGATATTTTTGTGCAGCTGTATTACATGGTACAAATATTTGATGACTGAAAAGCGTACTGTTATATTTAGGAAATCTGAATTAATGTTTGCTGCTGACCCATCAGTAACACCATTCAAATCAGGGGGTAGGAAAACCAAGAACCTAGGGTTAAAACCATATAGAAGCACTTTGAAGCATGTTAGAAATGCCACATTAGAACCTACATCTTAACCAAATCCCAAGGTGATTCATAAATACCTTAAAGTCTGAGAAACAGTGATCAAATGTGCAGTATCTGAAGGAAGGTGGTAACTCCAAGCTCAAAGCAGCAGGAGTTGAGGTGGTAGGAGCTATAGAAAATTAGGCAGATACTCATACTGTGGTTCGAGATGATTTATTTATTCATTATGTAGGGTCATCTCATCAAGTTGGGGGATGCAGGGAACATCTTCCAGGAGACAGGACTAGCAGGATCCTGATTGGGTGTCTGGACACCAGCTAAGGGGTTTAGCATTACGGCACTAGCTGTCTTCTCTGCAGGAATCTCGGCTAGCTGTGATGTTCAGTATGCAGACCACTAGCCACATGTGGCTTTTAAAATTAAAGTAAAAATTCAGTCCTTCAGTTGTACCAGCCACATTTCAAGTACACAGTAGTCACATGTGTCTACTGTATTACACAGTGAAGATACTGAACGTTTCCATTAGTGCAGAAAGTTCTGTTGGGCACCACTTGAGAGGAATAGGTATCTGAATAAGAGTATCTGCCTTAAAGACTGTCAAAATGGCCAAGTACAGAAGGTAGAGAAAAACCTAGGAATTGCTGCTCACGTATAGCTTACCATCCCATTCTAGAACTTTTCCATTACTGCTGCTGCTGCTGCTGCTAAGTCGCATCAGTCGTGTCCGACTCTGCGACCCCATAGACGGCAGCCCGCCGGGCTCCGCCATCCCTGGGATTCTCCAGGCAAGAACACCGGAGTGGGTTGCCATTTACTTCTCCAGTGCATGAAAGTGAAAGGTGAAAGTGAAGTCTCTCAGTCGTGTCCGACTCTTAGCGACCCCATGGACTGAAGCCTACCAGGCTCTTCCATCCATGGGATTTTCCAGGCAAGAGTACTGGAGTGGGGTGCCATTGCCTTCTCCGTCCATTACTGATAGCTGCAGATAATTCCCTGTTCTGTTAAAGTTTGGGTGTACCTGCAAGTGAAGGCATCAAATAAAAGGTGAGAGAGGGCAGAAGCAGAGGAAAATGTTCTGGGAATTGTGGGTATTAAGTAAAGGGATTTTCCAGACATACATTGCTGAGCATTGGAAAGAGGCGGAACGGCTGGGTATGGAGTTAGGAAAATCATATAAAGTACTTAAGTATTTAGCTGCTAGTAAAACAGTATTATTCCCAGAAGAAATAATACTGAATAAATTCTAATGTCCAAGTTAATGCTGAGTCGTTCACCTATTTGATCATACCTTCACTAAAGTGTTTAAGTTGGTTTATCAGTATTAAAAATATGAACACTTTTTTTTTTTATGTTTAATGAGAATTAGTGGGAAAGCAGAATTCAGTTTGAGGTTCAGTTTTCAGCCTTTCCCCTTAGAGAATACATCTATAGAAAAGGCTATCCAAATTCTATTTATTTTTGTTTTGGAGACAGTGCCATATAGTATATTTATAAGTTGTTTATCTTTTTTAAATTGACGGTTTATAGCAGACACATACATGAATATGCTTTATAAGTCAAGACCACTGTTTAAGTCACAAATTGCCCTCTAGCAAGTTATTTTGAGTAGGAAGTCTTTTTTTTTTTTTTTTTTGAGTAGGAAGTCTTTATGAACCAAACTCTGATTATGATTTTAATTGGGCAAAGTATAGAAGTCTGATTTAGAGTTGTTTTTCCTGTGCTTCCTCTTAACAACTCATGAAAAGAATCAACAACTGCTTTTAAAAAAATTAAATTTGGAGTTCTTATTTCACAATGACTTTCATCCTTTTTATGCTTTATTTCAATAGACAGTTGTTAAACATCTGCTTTAAAAACAAATTTTATTAAGATATAACTCACATGTCATACAATTGGCTCATTTAAAGTGTACAATTCAAAAGTTACTGTATGTTCATGGTTGTGCAACTGTCACTTCAATCAATTTTATTACATTTTTATCACCCCCCAAAGAAACTATATCCATAGGCAGTCATTCTCCTTCTCAACCTTTCCTCCCCTTTAGGAGCTACTAATTTACTTCTATCTCTGTAGATTTACCTATTCTGTACATTTCATATAAATGGAATCATAAACTATCAATATATAGTCTTTTGTGACTGACTTCTCTCATTCAGCATAGTATTTTCAAGGTTCAACCATGTTGTGGCATGTATTAGTATTTCATTCTTTTTATCACCAAAAATATTCTGTATTCCCTTATATGAATAAAGCATATTCTTTTTTATCCATTTGGATTGTTTCTGCTTTTTGGCTATTATGAATGAGGCAAATGAAGTGCTTAGCTCACAAAATAAGAATACTAAGGGTTGTGCAAGTGCAAAATTTAAGGAGGTACTCACTCTTAGGGTTGTGTAAGTGCAACCCTACTTGAGAGTGAGGGCCTCCTTAAATTTTGCACCTGAGAGCCTCCAGTGTCCCACGAGTCTTGGCTTTGTGGTTTTGATTTACATTTCCCTAGTGGCTGTTAAACATCTTTAAACATGTTAAACATCTTTTCACATGTTTATTTGCCAACTGTATACCCTTTTTGGTGAGGGATCTTTTGTCTTGTACTTATTTTCTAATTGTATAGTTTGAGTTTTTACTGTTGAGTTTTGATAGATCTTTGTATATTCAGAGTACTAGTTCTTTGTTGAATATGTGGTTTGCAAATAATTTCTCCCAGTCTATAGCTTTTCTTTTCATTCTTTCCCCTCAGCTTTTATTGTACAAAAGTTTTTAATTTTGATGAGGTCCAATTTATCGATTTTTCCTTTATGAATCAAGGTTTTGGTGTCAAGTCTAAGAACTCTTTGCCTGACTCTAGATCACAAAGATTTTCGTCTATATTTTTTTCTAAGAGTTTTATATTTTACATTTAAGTTCTTGATAATTTTGATTTAATATTTATATTAGGTATGAAGTTTAAGTGTAATTAATTTCTTTGTAATGGAATTTTAGTTGCTCCAGCACTATTTGTTGAAAAGGTTTTCCTTTTTCCTTTAAATTGTTTTTTCATTTTTGTCAAAAATCAAACTGTCTCCTTCATTGGCAAGTGGATTCTTTTACCACTGAGCCACCTGGGAAGCCCTAAGAATATTTATGTAGGTCCTTAATTTGGGGTTCTCTATTCTGTTCCATTTGGAGAAGGCAATGGGACCCTACTCCAGTACTCTTGCCTGGAAAATCCCATGGACGGAGGAGCCTTGAAGGCTGCAGTCCGTGGGATCTCTGAGGGTCGGACACGACTGAGCAACTTCACTTTCACTTTTCACTTTCATGCATTGGAGAAGGAAATGGCAATCCACTCCAGTGTTCTTTCTTGCCTGGAGAATCCCAGGGATGGGGGAGCCTGGTGGGCTGCTGTCTATGGGGTCGCACAGAGTCGGACACGACTGAAGTTACTTAGCAGTAGCATTCTGTTCCATTAATCTATGTATCAGTATCAAACTCTTTTGATGACTAGAGCTTTGTAATAAGCTTGATATTGGATAGAATAATTCCTTCCACTTATTATTCTTTATCAAGATTGTTTCAGCAGTTTTAGAGTCTGTACCTTTCCATGTAAATTTTAGAATAAATTTGTTTAAGTCTTAAAAAAGCCTTACTAGGATTTTGATAGGAATTGCATTAAACTTATATATTAATCTGGGGAGAATTGACAGTTTTATCATGTTGAGTCTTCGGTCAATGAACAAGCCTATTTATTTATGTCTTCTTTGATATCTTTCTTTCAGCATTTTTTAACTTTCAGCATACAGACCCTGTACATGTTTTTGGTAAGTGTATATACTTAAGTATTTAATTTTTTAGAGTGATTGTAAATGGTAATATGTTTTTAATTTTGATTTCTGCACATCTTTTGTTAGTACAATTGACCCTTAAACAACACAGGTTTGAATGATACAGGTCCACTTATATATGGATTTTTAGAGAAAAATACATACTGTAATACTACATACTCTTCCTTTGGTTGAATGGCGGGGTATGGAGCCATGGATACTGGCGGGTGACTGTAAAGTTATGTAGGGATTTTCCACTGCTCAGGGTGCCTGCTTCCCTAACCCCTGTATTGTTCAAGGGTCAACTGTATATAGAAATCTATTGATTTTTGTGCGTTGATCTTATATCCCGTGACCTTATTATTACTTCTAGGAGTGTTTTTGTATATTCCTTGGGATTGCCTATATAGACATTATGTCATTTACAAATAGAGTTTTATTTCTCCCTTTGCAATCTGTATGTGTTTTATTCCTCTTTCTTGCTAATTACAGTGCCTAGAACTGCTGATATTAAATATAACGACAGCAGACCTCCTTGCTTTGTTCCTGTTTGTTGTTGTTCAATCACTAAGTTATGTCTGACTCTTTGCGATCCCATAGACTGCAGCATTCCAGGCTTCCCTGCCCTTTGCTGTCTCCTGGAGTTTGCTCAAATTCATGTCCATTGAGTTGGTGATGCTATTTAATCTTTTCATCCTCTGCTTCCCCCTTCTTTTGCCTTCAGTCTTTCCCAGCATCAGGGTCTTTTCCAATGAGTCTGCTCTTCATATCAGATGGTCAATATATTGGAGTTTCATCTTCAGTATCAGTCCTTCCAAAGAATACTCAGAGTTGATTTCCTTCAGGATTGACTGGTTTGATCTCCTTGCAGTCCAAGGAACTCTCAAGAGTCTTCTCTAGCACCACAGTTCAAAAGCATCATTTTTTCAGCACTCAGCCAACTCTCACATCTTTTACATGACTACTGGGAAAACCATAGCTTTGACTATATGGACCTTTATTGGCAAAGTGATGTCTCTGCTTTTTAATACACTGCCTAGGTTTGTCATAGCTTTCCTTTCCAAGGAGCAAGCATCTTTTAATTTTACGGCTATAGTCACTGTCTACAGTGATTTGGGAATCCAAGAAAATAAAATCTGTCACTGTTTCCACTTTTTATCCTTCTACTTGCCATGAAGTGATGGGACTGAATGCCATGATCTTAGTTCTTTTTGAATGTTGAGTTTAAAGCCAGCTTTTTACTTTCCTCTTTCATTGTCACCAAGAGTCTCTTTAGTTCCTCTTCATTTTTTCCATTAGGGTGGTATCATGTGCATATCTGAGGTTGTTGATATTTCTCCTGGTAATCTTGATTCCAGCTTGTGATTCATCCAGCCCAGCATTTCCCATGCTATACTCTGCATATATGTTGAATAAGCAGGGTGACAATATACAGCCTCGTTGTATATTTCTTAACCTTAGGGGGAAAGTATTATTTCACCTTTAAGTGTGATGTTAGCTGCAGGCTTTTGTGTAGATGCTCTTTATCAAGTTGTAATCACATATTTTAAAAATTTCAGGTGAAACTGTTTCTTCTATGGTGCTTTTTCTTATTCCCCTAAGCTAGTATTTAACCTCCATATTTCAGTAGCATTTGGCTTATATTACTATTATTGAATTCTTACTTAATTGTATTCTGGTTGATTTGTGTTCATCCATCCCTCCTTCAGACATACACACCCTCTAGGCTATGAGAGCAGATGCTGTTTTATTAATTTTTATATTGGTAGCTTACAGCAGTGTGCTGGCACTGTTGAATTGTTTGATTGAGTGAAGGAGTGAATGAAAGAATAATTGAATAAGAGAATGAGAAACTCTTATAGGGCTGAAAATAGTTTTTAGTCATATGAATATGAACTTTTGAGCTAGACAGAATTCAAATATCAGCCCTTCAGTTTAATGCTGCTGTGTGAAGTTGGTCAAACTACTAAATATTTCTGAACCTTAATTCTCTTATCTGTGAAATTAGGATAATAATAACCTACCTGAACAAATTAAGTGAAATACTACAAGTTAATTCTCAGTATAGTAGCTGTCATGTAATAGGCACTCAAATTTTAGTTTTCCTTTGTTTCTTCATTGAACTGTTGTAAGTATTAAGTTATAGTGATTGTAAAAATCACTTTGTGAACTGCGTCAGTTCAGTTCAGTTGAGTTGCTCAGTCGTGTCCGACTCTTTGCAACCCCGTGAACCACAGCACGCCAGGCCTCCCTGTCCATCACCAACTCCTGAAGTCCACCCAAACCCATGTTTTAAATTTTGTACATGTTTGTGTTAAATACAGTCAAACTAATTTTGATGATGTTGGCTTAAGAGGGAAAAATGGGGACATGAGAAAATGGAGAAGGTTTTCTCCAACAATAACTTCTGTTGAGCAATACCATGTACCAGCCACTCTGCTCAAACTTTACATGCAATGATTCATTTATTCTTTACAATAACCCTATGAAGCACATACTTCCTCTGAAGGATTATTTCTTAGTTTTTTAATTATAGTTTCCTTATCTCTACCCTTTCTAAATAAACCTCAGGAATTGGGCTAATACAATTTAATGCAGATTTCAAACTTTGTATTAAATGTGAAGAATAATAATTATTTCTTTTTTAAGCTCTCATCTTAGTATTGGGGACTGCATACCTTTAGGTTAAATCTTCATTTTTTTCAGGAAATCTTAGTAATGATATTTCCAGGCAGTTTGGTTCCAGAGCACCACAATAAAAAGAATACTGCAATAAAGCGGGTCAACTGAGTTTTTGTATGCCACTGGATATAAGAGTAAATATAGTTTACTATATAATATACTGTAAACATACACAGTATACTGTAGTCGCCTAAGTATGAAATAGCGTTATATCTAAAAAATACACTTCTTTTAACTGTGCTCTCAGGCTTGTGGGATCTTAGTTCCCTGACCAGGGATTCAATCAGGACCATGGCAGTGAAAGTCCTAACCCTGGACCACCAAGAAACGCCCCCAAATATATATATCTTAGTTAAAAAATACTTTATTGCTAAAAAATGCTAACCAACATCTGAGCCTTCAGCAAATTGTAATCTTTCTGCTGTTGGAGGGTCTGCTGCAGACTGAGCCATCAGGCCATCGAGGTGATGGTTGCTAAAGCTTAGGGTGGTAGTGATGGCTTCTTAAAATAAGAGAACAATGAACTTTGCCACATCAAGTGACTATTCCTTTTACAAATGACTTCTCTGTACTATGCAATGCTGTTTTGATAGCCTTTTACCCACAGTAGAATTTCTTTCAAAATTGGAGTCAGTCCTCTCCAAACCTGCCACTGTTTTATGAACTAAGTTTATGCAGTATTCTAAATCTTTTGTTGTCATTTCAGCAGTCTTCAAGCATGTTCACTAGGAGTAGATTCCATCTCAAAAAACCACATTCTTTGCTCATCTGTAGAAGTAACTCCTTATCTGTTCAAGTTTTATCATGAACCCCTCAAAGTCATCCATGAAGGTTGGAATAAACCTCTTCCAAACTCCTGATATTTGACCTGTTCCCATGAATCACAAATATTATTATTATTATTATTATTATTATTTTTGATCAGTCCTCATGGCTTGTGGGATTTTAGTTCCCCGACCAGGGATTGAACCCAGGCCCCTGGCAATGAGAGTCCTAACCACTGGACCACCAAAGAATTCCTCACAAATATTCTTAATGGCTTTTAGAATGAAGAGTGTGCTTTCCAGAAGGTTTTCACTTGACTTTGTCCAGATCAATTAGAGGAATTACTGTCTATAGCAGCTGTGTGTATGCGTGCTCAGTTGTGTTTGACTCTTTGTGACCCTTTGGATTGTAGCTTGCCAGGCTTCTCTGTCCATGGGATTTCTTAGGCAAGAATACTGGAGTGGGTTGTTATTTCTTCCTCCAGGGGATCTTCCCGACCCAGAGACTGAACCTGCATCTCCGGTATCTCTTGCACTGCAGGTGGATTCTTTACTGCCGAGCCATCGGAGAAACCCTAAAGGGATGTGCAGTATATTCTGAGTCAAACCTGGGCTTCCCACATGACAGAAATTCTGTCACTTAACCAGCAATACAAGCAGCATGGCAGCTATGGCTTTACAAAATGTGTTTCTTAAATAATAATGAAACTGCCCACCCAGATTGAGACCTGATCCCACTGTCTTTTAATTGAGATCACACGCCTGGTCTCAGAACTTAATAAAGCTCAGGTTCTCTACGTCTCAGTGAGGGACAGAGTGATAGATAGGAAGTGGATTTATCTAGATACACAGTCCATAGACAGACTACAATCCATCTCAAAAGGTGAGATGAGAATGGCCTTAGGAGAAACACTCTCCACAGATAGAGTGTGTGGTTAGTTTTAAGGAGTGGGAGGGTTTTGGGGAAGGGGCAGAGATTTCCAGGAATCGGGCCACTGCTCACTTTTAGACCTTTTATGGTTAGCCTCCAAAGTGTCATGACACCAGTGATACTGTAGGTGTGTCATTTAGATGCTAATGTATTAATATTGCAGTGAGCATTTAATGAGGCTCAAGATTCATGAAAATCAAATCTTCTGCATCTTGGACCTAGCTGGTTCTGACCAGTTTGTGTCTTATCCTCAAGGGCTGTGTCATTCTTTTAGAGGTTATTTCCTTCCCTCCTGTTTTTATAAGACCTGAAAGTCAAAATTTCTCCTTGATCCATGAGCTACAGAATGGATGTTGTGTTAGCAAGCATGAAAACATTAATTTGGTATATCTCCATCAGAACTCTTAGGTGACCAGGTACATTGTCAATGAACAGCAATATTTTGCAAAGAATCTTTTTTTCTGAGTTATAGGTCTCAACACAGGACTTAAAATATTCAGTAAACCATGTAAACGGATATGCTGTCATCCAGGCTCTGTTGTTCCATTTACAGAGCACAGACAGAGTACTGTTGTTCAGTTGCTCAGTTGTGTCCAGCTCTTTGCGACTCCATGGATTGCAACACGTCAGGCTTCCCTGTCCTTTACCATCTTCTGGAGTTTGCTCAAACTCATGTCCGTTGAGTTGGTGATACGATCCCATCTCATCCTCTCTCATTCCCTTCTCCTCCTGCCTTCAATCTTTCCCAATTAGGGTCTTTTCCAATGAGTCAGCTCTTCGCATCAGGTGGCCAAAGTATTAGAGCTTCAGCTTCAGAATCAGTCCTTCCAGTGAATATTCAGGGTTGATTTCCTTTAAGATTGACTGGTTTGATCTCCTTGCTGTCCAAGGGACTCTCAAGAGTCTTCGCAAACACCACAGTTTGAAAACATCAATTCTTCGGCACTCAGCCTTCTTTATGATCTGGCTCTCACATCCGTATGTGAGTACTGGAAAACCATGGCTTTGACTATATGGACCTTTGATGGCAAAGTAACGTCTCTGCTTTTCAATATGCTATCTAGGTTTGTCTTAGCTTTTCTTCCAAGGAGCAAGCATCTTTTAATTCCATGGCTGCTGTCACCATCCACAGTGATTTTGTTGAAGCCCAAGGAAATAAAATCTGTCACTATTTCCATTGTTTCCCCATCTATTTGCCATGAAGTGATGGGACTAGATGTCATGATCTTAGTTTTTTGAATGTTGAGTTTTAAGCCAGCTTTTTTGCTCTCCTATTTCACCCTCATCAAGAGGCTCTTTGGTTCCTCTTTGTTTTCTGCCATAAGGGTGGTGTCATCTGCATATCCGAGGTTATTGATATTTCTCCTGGCAATCTTGATTCCAGCTTGTGCTTCATTCAGCCTGGCATTTTGCATGATGTACTCTGCTATAAGTTAAATAAACAGGGTGACAATATACAGCCTTGATGTACTCCTTTCTCAAGTTTAAACCAGTGTGTTGTTCCATGTCCAGTTCTAAGTGTTGCTTCTTGACCTGCATACAGTTTTCTCGGGAGACAGCTAAGGTGGTCTGGTATTCCTATCTCTAAGTATTTTCCACAGTTTGTTGTGATCCACACAGTCAAAGGCTTTAGTGTAGTCAGAGAAGCAGAAGTGGATGTTTTTCTGGAACTCATTTTCTGTGTTCCAACAAATGTTGACAATTTGATCTCTGGTTCCTCTGCCTTTTTCACTTCCAGCTTATACATCTGGAAGTTCTTAGCTCACATACTGTTGAAGCCTAGCTTGAAGGATTTTGAGCATTATCTTGTTAGCATGTGAAATGAGTGCAATTGTGTGGTAGTTTGAACATTCTTTGGCATTGCCCTTCTTTGGGATTGGAATGAAAATTGTCCTTCTCCAGTCCTGTGGCCACTGTTGAGTTTTCCAAATTTGCTGACATATTGAGTGTAGCACTTTAACAGCATCATCTTTCAGGATTTGAAATAGCTGAAATTCCATCGCCTCTACTAGCTTTGTTTGTTGTGATGCTTCTTAAGGCCCACTTGACTTCGCACTCCAGGATGTCTGGTTCCTGACATCCTGGTAAGTGATCACACCATTGTGTTTATCCTGGCCATTAAGATCTTTTTTGTATAATTCTTCTTTGTATTCTTCTGAATATCTTCTCTTTCTGTTAGGTCCCTACCGTTTATGTCCATTTGTTGTTCCATTTATAGAATACAGACAGAGTAGACTTAGCATAATTCATAAGGGCCCTAAGATTTTTGAAACAGTAAATGATTGTTGGTTTTGACTTAAAGTCACCGACTATATTGAAACCGAGCAGGACCCTGTGGGGCCTTACCAAGTACAAAAGCGCTTCCATAACCCCTGTTTCTTGTTTGTAGAAAATGTTTTAGTCTCCTAGGCCTTCCCTAGGAAGCAGAATTCCACAGAGCAGACTCAAGTAGTTATTAATTAGAGAAATGAGGAAATGCAGAAACAAAGGAAAAGCAATCAAGCGAAAAAAGTAATGATAGCTTAAACCATAGTTCAGTGATAAAACAGAATCACAGGACTCTTAGTTCCTCCTGAAGGGATATACGTAACAATATGACACATATCTTTGAGATGCTCTGCAGAAACTAAAATCCCCACCCAGATGTAGAATGGTGACTGTATACTAACCATAAGCACTAGACCTTAGATTCAGTTCAGTTCTGTTGCTCAGTCATGTCTGACTCTTTGCAACCCCATGGACTGCAGCACACCAGGCTTACCTGTCCATCACCAGCTCCCAGACCTTGCTCAAACTGATGTCCATCTAGTCGGTGATGCCATTCAACCATCTCATCCTCTGTCGTCCCCTTCTTCTCCCGCCCTCAATCTTTCCTAGTATCAGGGTCTTTCCCAATGAGTCAGTTCTTCACATCAGGTGGCCAAAGTATTGGAGTTTCAGCTTCAGCGTCAGTCCTTCCAATGAATATTCAGGACTGATTTCCTTCAGGATTGACTGATTTGATCTCCTTGCAGTTCAAGGGACTCTCAAGAGTCTTCTCCAACACCACAGTTCAAAAGCATCAATTCTTTGTCCCTCAGCTTTCTTTATAGTCCAACTCTTATATCTGTACATGACTACTGGAAAAACCATAGCTTTGACTAGACGGACCTCTGTTGGCAAAGTAACGTCTCTGCTTTTTAATATGCTGTCTAGGTTGGTCATAGCTTTTCTTCCAGAGAGGAAGTAGCTTTTGATTTTATGGCTGCAGTCACCATCTGCGGTGATTTTGGAGCCCAAGAAAATAAAGTCTGTCACTGTTTCCACTGTTTCCCCATCTATTTGCCATGAAGTGATGAGACCGGATGCCATGATCTTAGTTTTTTTGAATGTTGAGAGTTTTAAGCCAGCTTTTTCACTCCTCTTTCACTTTCATCAATAGCCTCTTTAGTTCTTCTTTGCTTTCTGCCATAACAGTGGTGTCATCTGCGTATCTGAGGTTATTGGTATTTCTCCCGGCAATCTTGATTTCAGCTTGTGCTTCCTCCTGCCCGGTATTTCGCACAGTGTACTCTGCACATCAGTTAAATAAGCAGGTGACAATATAAAGCCTTCACATCCTCCTTTCCCAATTTGGAACCAGTCTGTTGTTCCATGTCCAGTACTAACTGTTGCTTCCTGACCTGCATACAGATTTCTCAGGAAGCAGATAAGGTTGTCTGGTAGTCCCATCTTTTTAAGAATTTTTCACAGACCCTAGACTGATTGGAACCAGAAGGTTGATGATTAAAATTTCTAAAATGTCATCCTGTTACCTCATCATCGACCAATTGGAAAGAAGTCCATAAGCTGATCACGCACTCTGCAACCCTCAATTCTAATGTTGCCTTTAAAAACCCTTGCCTGAAAGCCATCAGGGAGTTTTGGTCTTTTGAGCTTGAGTTACCTGTTCTTGCTTGGTGCCATGTAACAAGTGCTGTACTTTCCTTCACCACAGCTTGGTGTCATTAGATTGACTTTGCTGTCTGTTAGACAGGTTGAATTTGGTTTGATAACAGGATTAGCCCCTAACAAGAGAGTCAGGCTGTGTTTTGAAGCTTTGAAGCTGGGCTTTGACTTCTCTCCAGCTATGAAAGTCCTAAATGTCATTTTCTTCTAATAGTAGGCTATTTTGTCTACATTGAAAATCTGTTGTTTAGTGTAGCCACCTTTATTAATTGTCTTAGCCATATCTTCTGAATAACTTGCTGTACCTTCTACATCAGCACTTGCTATTTCACCTTGGGTTTCTATGTTACGGAGATGACTTCTTTCCTTAAACCTCGTGAACCAACCTCTGTTAGCTTCAAACTTTTCTTCTACAGCTCCCTTACTTCTCTCGGCCTTCACAGAATTGAGTAGCGTTTAGGGCCTTGCTCTGGCATAAGTTTTGGTTTAAGAGAATGTTGTGGCTGGTTTGATCTTCTACCCAGACCACAAACACTTTCTCCATATCAGCAGTACGGCTGTTTCACTTTCTTATCATTCATGTGTCACTGGAGTAGCACTTTTAATTTCCTTCAAGAACTTTTCCTTTGCATTAACAACTTGGCCAACTGTTTCCTGCATAAGACATAGCTTTCAGCTTGTCTTGGCTCTTGACGTTCCTTCCTCACTAAGCTTAATCGCTTCTAGCTTTTGATTTAAAGTGAGAGACATGTGACTCTTCCTTTCATTTGAACACTTAGAGGCCAGTGTAGGGTTTTTAATTTCTATATTGTTGTGTCTCAGGGAATAGGGAAGCTCTAGAAGAGGGAGAAGGGGGAACAGCTGGTTGGTGGATTGGTCAGAACAGAGCAACGTTTATGAAATTTGTTGTGTTACATGGGCATGATTTGTGATGCCCCAAAATAACATTAACAGCAGAGATTGCTGATCAGAGACTGCCATAACAAGTATAATAATGAAAAAATGGGGACTTCCCTGGTGGTGTTGTTGCTAAGTCACTTCAATCGTGTCCGACTCTGTGTGACCCCATAGACGGCAGCCCACCAGGCTCTGCCGTCCCTGGGATTCTCCAAGCAAGAATAGTGGAGTGGGTTGCCATTTCCTTCTCCAGTGTATGAAAGTGAAAAGTGAAAGTGAAGTCGCTCAGTCGTGTCCGACTCTTCGCGACCCCATGGACTGCAGCCTACCAGGCTCTTCCGTCCATGGGATTTTCCAGGCAAGAGTACTGGAGTGGGGTGCCATTGCCTTCTCTGGACTTCCCTGGTGTCTCAGTGGTAATGAATTCACCTGCCAGTGCGGGAGACATGGGTTTGATCCCTAATCTGGGAAGATCCCACATGCCATGAAGCAACTAAGCCCCTGGGCCGCAACTATTGAGCCTGTATTCTAGAGCCTGGAACTGTAACTAATGAACCCATGTGCGGCAGCTCCTGAAACCTGCGTGCCCTGCAGCCCACGCTCTGCAACAGGAGATGCCACTGTCATGACAAGCCTGCGTGCCACAACTAGAGAGTAGGCCTTGCTCACTGAGACTAGAGAAGAGTGAAGAGCAGCACAGCCAAAATAAATAAAGAAATAAACTACTGTTAAAAAAAGTGAAGCTCAATTAAATGAGGTGTGTCTACACTTTGTACTTCTTCACGTGTACATTAGCTGCCCCCCAATATATTAGGTTCTTCAGTTGTATGAAATTGATGAGAGCAATGAATTTGTTTATTGTCTATGGCACGTCAGTTTTTTCCCACAGAGATCACCAATAAAGCTTGAATTAATTTCTGAAAGAAGAGAAAAGCAGCAGACTGTTTGAATTCAATATATTTAGTGGGTTAAGATCTATTTTGATTAGTTCTCTCTTTTTTTATTTGTGGTAAAATATACAAAGAAGAATTTATCACCTTACATTTTATGAGTGACAGTAGTTCTAAACATAGGCACATTGTTGTGTAACCAATCTCTAGAACTCTTCTTATCTTGCAAAACTGAAACTCAATACCCATTAAACAACTCCTCCCCATTCTTCCCTTCCCACGGTGCTTGGCAACCACAATTCTACTTTTTGTTTCTAAATTTGCCTCTTTAGGTACCTAACATAAATAAATTATAGAGTATTCGTCCTTTTGTGCATAGCTTGTTTCGCCTAGCATAAGGTTCATATGTATTGTAGCATGTATCAGAATTTTGTTCCTTTACAAGGCTGAATAATATTCCGCTGTCTGTATATTTCACATTTTGCTTATTGGTTCACTTGGGTTGCTTCCATCTTCTGGCTGTTGTGAATAATGCTGCTGTGAATATGGGCATACAGTAGTCTCTTTGAGACCTTGCTTTCGTTTCTTTTTTCCTTCGGTTTTATTGAGATATAATTGATGCATAGCACTGTGTAAGTTTAAGGTGCACGGCATAATGATTTGATTTACATACATCATGAAATGATTATCACAGTAAGTTTAGTGAACACCCATTATCTCATGTTTGGTTTCCTGGTGGCTCACATGGTAAAGAATCAGCCTGCAATGCAGGAAACCCAGGTTTGATCCCTGGGTCAGGAAGATCTCTTGGAGAAGGAAACGGCAACTACTCCAGTATTCTTGCCTGGAAAATCCCATGGACAGAGGAGCCTGGAGGGCTGCAGTCCATGGGGTCACAAAGAGTCAAACACAACTGAGTGACTAACACTTTCACTTTCATCACCTCATATAGACACAAAATTAAAGAAATATAAAAAATTTTTCCTTGAGATGAGAACTCTCAAGATTTGCTATCTTACAACTTTCATACATAACATATAGTTCTGAGTTCAGTCGCTCAGTCGTGTCCGACTCTTTGGGACCCCATGAATCGCAGCACGCCAGGCCTCCCTGTCCATCACCAACTCCCGGAGTTCACTCAGACTCACGTCCATCGAGTTAGTGATGCCATCCAGCCATCTCATCCTCTGTCGTCCCCTTCTCCTCCTGCCCCCAATCCCTCCCAGCATCAGAGTCTTTTCCAATGAATCAACTCTTCGCATGAGGTGGCCAAAGTACTGGAGTTTCAGCTTTAGCATCATTCCTTTCAAAGAAATCCCAGGACTGATCTCCTTCAGAATGGACTGATTGGATCTCCTTGCAGCCCAAGGGACTCTCTAGAGTCTTCTCCAACACCACAGTTCAAAAGCATCAATTATTTGGCGCTCAGCTTTCTTTACAGTCCAACTCTCACATCCATACATGACCACTGGAAAAACCATAACCTTGATGTTGTACATTACATCACTAGTACTTAATTATCTTATAGCTATGAATTTGTACCTTTTGATTACTTTCATCCAGTTCTCCCTCCTTCCCCTTCCTGCCTTGGTAACCACAAAGTTGACCTCTTTTTCTATGAGTTTGTTTGTTTTGAAGTACAGTTGACCTACAACACTATGTTAGTTCCAGTTACCCATCATAGTGATTTAATATTTCTATATATTTCAAATGATCACCATGCTAAGTCTACTTACGATATATCACCATACAAAGATATTTCTTAATTATTGAATATATTCCCCAGATTGTACATTTCATACCAGAGATTCATTTATTTTACAGCTGAAAGTTTGTACCTCTTGATCTCCCTTACCTATCTCTTTCCTCCCCCAGCTCCCCTTCCCTCTGGAAATCACTTATTTGTTCTCTGTATCTATAATTATGTTTTGTTTATTCATTTGTTTTGTTTTTTAGATTCCAAATATAAATGAAATCATCCTTCTTTTGATCTTTTACATTTTAATCTGATGGCTATCTGTTCTGTTTGAATTCCTTTCTCTTTATTATGGTGTGTTTGTTTATTATAGATTTTTGGTTTATGGTAACCATGAAAGTTTTTACATAGTTATATGTCTATATGGGCTTCCCTGGTGGCTCAGTGGTTAAGAATCCACCTGCCAGTGTAGAAGACATGGATTTGCTCCCTGGGTCAAGAAGATCCCAGGAGAAGGAAATGGCAACCCACTCCAGTATTCCTGCCTGGGAAGTATTATGGACAGAGGAGCCTGGGGAGCTACAGTTCATGGGATTACAAAAAAGTTGGAGATGACTTAGCTTCTAAACAACAACCACGTGGGGGGGGGTGTGTGTGTGTGTATGTGATTATTTTAAGCTGCAGATCTTTTAAGTTCAAATGCATTTTAACAACCCTGCATTTTTACTCTCCCCCCAACCCATGTTTGCTGATTTTGAAATCATATTCTATTACATCTTTGTGTATACCTTAACTACTTACTGTGGATATAGATTATTTTTGTCTTTTAACTTTCCTACTAGCTTTATGTATGGTTGGTTTATTACATTTACCAATGAGATTTTGCCTTTTGTAATTTTCTTTTTTAAAATTTTATTTATTTATTTTTGACTGTGCTAGGTCTTCATTGCTGCATGGGCTTTTCTCTAGTTGCGTCTAGCGGGGATTACTCTCTAGTTGCAGTGTACAAGCTTCTTATTGTGATGGCTTCTGTTGTCACAGAGCGCGGGCTCTAGGGCATGTGGGCTTCATTAGTTGTGGGATCCCTAAATCAGGGATCGAACCCATTTTTCCTGTGTTGGCCAGCAGATTCTTTACCACTGAGCCACCAGGGAAGCCCCTTTTGTAGTTTTTGTATTTCTAGTTGTGGATTTTCTTTTTACTCAGAGAAGTTACCTAAACATTTCTTTAAGAAACATTTATTTATATGACTGCACTGGGTCTTTGTTTGGTACATGGGATCTTCAGTGTGGTGTGTGGGCTCTAGGTTGCAGAGCGGGCTTCTCCAGTTGCGTCATGTGAGCTTCTCTCTAGTTGTGGTGCAGGGGCTCAGGAGTTGTGACGTGCAGGTTTAATTGCCTTGCAGCATGTGGAATCTTGGTTCTCTGACTAGGGATTGAACCCACATCCCCTGCATTGGAAGGTGGGTTCTTAACCATGCTAAATGTTTCTGTAAAGCTGGTTTGCTGCTGCTGCTAAGTCGCTTCAGTCGTGTCCGACTCTGTGCGACCCCATAGACGGCAGCCCACCAGGCTCCCCCGTCCCTGGGATTCTCCAGGCAAGAACACTGGAGTGGGGTGCCATTTCCTTCTCCAATGCATGAAAGTTTAAAGTGAAAGTGAAGTCGCTCAGTCATGTCCGACTCTTAGCGACCCCATGGACTGCAGCCCACCAGGCTCCTCTGTCCATGGGATTTTCCAGGCAAGAGTACTGGAGTGGGGTGCCACTGCCTTCTCCGAAAGCTGGTTTGGTGGTGCTGAACTCTTAGCTAGCTTTTGCTTGTCAGTAAAACTTCATATTTCTCTATCAAATCTGAATGAAAGCCTTGGGAGGTAAAGTATTCTTGGTTATAGGTTTTTCTATTTCATCATTTTAAATATATTGTGCCACTCCCTCTGGCGTTCAGAATTCTACTGAACAGCCTTATGGGAGTTCATCTGTAACTTTTTGCTTTTACGTTGCTTATTTTTAATATTCTCTCTTCTTTAGTTTTTGCCATTTTAATTACAGTGTGTTTACTTGTCATCCTCTTTGGATTGATCCTTTTGGGATCTCTCTGTTTCCTGGGCCTGAATGTTTGTTTTCTTTTCCAGGTTAGGTAAGTTTTCCTGTATTATATCTTGAAATATGTTCTCTGTCTCTTTCTTCCCACTTTTCCTTCTGGGACCCCTACAATGTGAATGTTAGTATGCTTGATATTGTCTGAGAGGTCTTTCAAGCTGTCTTCATTTCTTTTCTTTTTTCTTTTTAGCTTTAGTGATTTTCACGACTCTGTCTTCCAGCTTGCTGCTCCGTACCTCTGTATCATCTAATCTACTGTTGCTGCCTTCTAGTGTATTTTTCATTTCATTTACTGTATTTTTCAACTCTGTTTGGTTCTTTTTTATATTCTCCAACTCTGTGTTAAAAACCTCTAACTTCTGACTCTCTTCATCCAGTCTTCTCCTGAGTTCCTTGAACATCTTTACGATAATTATCGTGAACTCTTTATTGAATAGATTGCTTATCTCCACTCACTTAGTTCTTTTGGAGATTTAATCTTGTTCCTTCATTTGGAGCATATTCTTCTGTCACCTCATTTTGCCTGATTTGCTGTTTTTATTTTCATGTATTTGGTAGATTGGTTTCTTTCCTGATCTTAGAGAAGTGGTCTTTTTTAGGAGACGTCCTATGACAGTAGTGTACTTACCTCTGGTCACCAGAGCTATGTATGTGGATCCTTCTGTTGTGGTAGGCTAGATTACTGTGAGTGGTCTGGTAGGTGTCACTGGCCACCTGTCTAGTTGGTTGCCAGGCCCTGACTTGTGCAGAGGCTATCAGCTGCTGGTGGATAGGGACGGGTCATGAGGGGGCTGGCTGTGGGGCTCCAGGGGTCCTGGGGCTAGTATTGGCACACGGATGGGCAGAGCTATATTCCAGGGTGGGTGGTTGCATAGCAGGGAGTCCTGGATCTATTGTTGGTCTGCTAGTGGGTAGGGTCAGGGCCCCAGGGGTCGTGGGCCTAGTGCCAGCCTACTGATGGGTGGGGGCAGGTTTCTGATATGACTGTCTGTGGGGTCCTGGGTATCTTGAAGCTGGTGTCAGCCTACCGGTATTGGATTCCTGGGCTGGTGCCTGCCCGTTGGTGGGTGAGGCTGTGTCCCAGAGTCTCTGGCTAGCCTGCTGGTGGTTGGGGCTATGTCCCTGCTTGGCTAGCTGCTTGACCTAAGGTGTCCCAGTACTGGTGCCGATAGGCTGGTAGGTGGGGCTGGGTTCTAGGATTAATAAGCTAAAGGCAGGATTCCAGATTGGCATTTGTCAGCATCAGTGTCCACATGTTAGGACAAGTGCCCCAAAGAGCTTCTGCCAGTGTCTTTGTCCCTAGAATGAGCTCCAGTTACCTCCTGCCTCTCCAGGAGACTCTCCAAGACCATCAGTGGGTTTTGACCCAGGCTCTTTTTAAATTACTGCTTCTGCTCTGAGTCCCAGAGTGTGTGAGATTTTGTGTGTGCCCTTTAAGGTGGGATCCCACACGTAAAGGGCTCCCACAGCCTGCTGTCTCTCCCAGATGTAAGTCCCACTGGCTTTCAAAGCCAAATGTTGTGGGCTTGTTGTCCTGGTGCAGGAACCAGGGCTGCTGCTGCTACTGCTACATCACTTCAGTCGTGTCCGACTCTGTGCGACCCCATAGACCGCAGCCCACGAGGCTCCCCCGTTCCTGGGATTCTCCAGGCAAGAACACTGGAGTGGGTTGCCATTTCTTTCTCCAATGCATGAAAGTGAAAACTGAAAGTGAAGTCACTCAGTTGTGTCCAACTTTTAGCGACCCCATGGACTTCAGCCTACCAGGCTCCTCCACCCATGGGATTTTCCAGGCAAGAGTACTGGAGTGGGTTGCCATTGCCTTCTCTGGAACCAGGGCTAGGAGCCTGGATATGAGGCGTGGACTCCTCATTCTTTGAGGAGAACCATGGTAATTGTAATTGTCTTCCCATTTAGGCAATTGTAATTGCCTTCCTGGGGATGTGAGTCTTGACTACACCATATCACCACCCCTCCTACCCATCTTTTCTTCTTTATATCTTTAGCTGTAGAAGAAATCCTTTCTGCTGGTCTTCCAGTTTTTCTCATCAGTATTTCCTCTATAAATAATTGTGATTTTGGCGTACCCATTGGAGGAGGTGAGTTCAAGGTCTTTCATCCTCTTGGCCACTTCTCTTGATTCTTTTGGATACCCAGAAGTGGAATTGCTGGATTGTATGATAGTTCCATTTTTAATTTTTTTTGAGAAATTGCCACACCATTGTCTACAGTGGCTGCACCACTGTACAGTCCCACTGGCAGTTCCCATCTCTTCATGTCCTCAGTAACAACTGTAATATTCTAGTTTTGTTTTTTTTTTTGATTGTAGCCATCCTAATGAGTGTTTTCGATTTTCATTTTTTTTGTGCTTTGCATTTTCCTAAAGACCCATGATTTTGAGCATCTTTTCATGTGCTTATTGGCCATTTGTATATCTTCTTTAGAGCAATGTCTACTTGAGTCCTTTGTACCCTTTTAAATTGATTGTTGTTAAGTTTTAAGGAGTTCTTTATATATTCTAGATATTAGCTCCATATCAGATAAATGATTTGCAGATACTTTGTCCATTGTGTGGGTTGCCTTTCACTCTTCTGACTATGTCTTTTGATGCTCAGAATTTCTCTGTTTTAAAATATTTTATTATTTATGACTTAAGATATTTAAAAAGAATAATACAGTAAGTATCCTTGTGTCTACTATCCAGCAAATTAAATATTACTAAATAAGTTGAAGGCCCCTGGGTTTTCCCTTCTTGATCACAAATCCCTTGCCATCTCTCAAAGGTAACCAGTAGTGAATTTGATGTTTTGCTGACTAATTTATATTCCAAAGTCAGCCTCTTAGTGTATTAGAAGCTTACCATGACAGAGAATACTGCAGAAGTCCTTGGAATGCTGCGATGAGAAGGGTTAATTCTTAGATTTCTGTTTTTTTTTGTTTTTGTTTTTGTTTTAAGTTGAAAGGCCAGTTTGGCACGCTGTCAAATAGTTTTATGTAACAGGTGCACAGACATGTTTTTTGAATGACTGTTTGGTACCCACATACTTTTGACGGAAAATAATTAAAATACCACTATTACATCATTTTGACGTGAGTTCTACATATCTTTTCAGTTAGGATTAATATTTGCTTTGCTAGTAAATAGCCAGCTATGGCAAAGTGAATGTTTTCTTAGAGGTAGTGAAATGGAGGGGCAAACTTGAGTTTGGAGCATTTAGCTATAACTGCAAGCAGTCCATTTAGCTGCCTCTGTTAATTGAGACTTGTAGACAGGACAAGCAGAATAAGAGAGATGTACAAGTGTTACATTCCTAGTTTAAAAAATGAGCTGTAATTTCTGAAAAAGAGGAGTGATTCTTGTCAGGTCTGACTCTGGTCAAGGACCTGTTGAAACAAGTAGTGTGATGTTCACAGGATCGTAGTGAAGGACCTGACCTCCATGTAAAGTGAAAATAAGATTCTTCTCTAGTGAGGCCATAATGAGAGCAGCAGCAACTGCCAGTTCTGCCGTGACTGCCTAAACGTAGTGGCTGTGTGAGGTGGCCGGAGCAGGAAATGACTGGGCGACAGTAGGCGTGTCCGGGGAAGGAGTTGTTCTGGGTCTGGCCAAGTGCTTACACAGGTGAGAGTGTCACTTTAAACATACAAAGACCTGCTGGCTGGAGGAGGAGCCGCTTCCTGAGGATCAGGTGCACATCTGAAGGGATGAGCTCATTCTTCTAAGCAGACCTGCCCTAGATGCTGAGTGAATGTTTTCCTTATTGCAAGTCCTGCAGCTGAGAGAATCAGGAAATGGTTGAAGCTTTAGCCACTTTGTAAGTAGCAAAAAAAAAAAATAGAAGCAGTTTTGGGACTCTTCTGAAATGTGTGGTTGTAAATATCACGGTAAAGGCGACACATGTGCACATTTGTTTTTTCTCCAAGTTGAGGATTGCAGTAAAGTGTACCACGGGTTGAGGAAAGCTTTGGTGGTTCTAGCTTTATTCTAGTGATTTTTTTGAGGTGATTTAATAATTTATTTCCTAGACTGTCTTGTTTTATTTTTCTTCTTTAGGAAATAAAAATCTTGAGGGCTCCCTTTTAATTAATAAAGATCATTATGGCTTTTTTAAAGCTTTAGTTTGTGGGACTTACTTCACTTTTTAGTCCACTCTGCTTACTTTCAGAGCTCTATGCCTGATTCTGTTTTACTTTTTGTTTTAATTTGCCTATTCAGTTTAAGTAAGCTTCTTTAAAATTAAGTTGGCTTAAAAGAGAAATATCAATTATTAATTAGTTTTTCTTAAACTTTTTTTATTTTGAGATATTTCTCAAAATTCACTCAGAATTAGTTGTGATATATTCTTTACCCAGTTTCTCCCAGTGGTAACATCTTGAAAAACTATAGTACAGAGTCACAACCAGCATACTGACATTGATACAGTGAAGGTACAGAGCATTTTCACCACCATAGGATACATCATATTTCCCTTTTACAGCTACACCCACTTGCTTTACACCTACCTGCTCCTTAACTCTTGTCAACCAGTAACTGAAAAATCAGTTTTTAAGCAAGAAGTTTTGCCTGCTGTCTTAAGTAGTTTTGAGTTAGAGAGCTACATAGCCTTATGAAAAAGAGCCCTAGGTAGACTGCAATAGATTTTGATTCATTGTAGCTCTTTGACCTTGGGTAAATAATTTAAGTTTCTCTGTGCTTCAATTCCCCTATATATAGAATAGGATAATGGTATATTAATTTCTTTGTAACCTATTTAAAGGGTTTTTGAGAAATTCTAAATGTCTTTTAAAAGTATTGTATCAGTTTAGTTCAGTTCAGTCACTCAGTCGTTTGCGACTCTTTGCAACCCCATGGACTTCAGCACACCAGGCCTCCCTGTCCATCACCAGCTCCCGGAGTTTACACAACTCATGTCCATTGAGTTGGTGATGCCATCTAACCATCTCATCCTCTGTCGTTCCCTTCTTCTCCCGCCTTCAATCTTTCCCAGCATCCGGGTCTTTTCCTATGAGTCAGTTCTTCGCATCAGATGGCCAAAGTACTGGAGTTTCAGCTTCAGCATCAGTCCTTCCAATGAATATTCAGGACTGATTTCCTTTATGATGGACTGGTTGGATCTCCTTTCAGTCCAAGGGACTCTCAAGATTCTTCTCCAACACCCAGTTCAAAAGCATCAATTCTTCGGCGCTTGGCTTTCTTTATAGTCCAATTCTCACATCTGTACATGACCACTGGAAAAACCATAGCTTTGACTAGATGGACCTTTCTTGGCAAAGTAATGTCTCTGCTTTTTAATATGCTGTCTAGGTTGGTCATAACTTCTCTTCCAAGGAGCAAGCGTCTTTTAATTTCATGGCTGCAGTCACCATTGGCAGTGATTTTGGAGCCCAGAAAGATAGTCTGTCATTGTTTCTCCATCTATTTTCCATGAAGTGATGGGACCAGATGCCATGATCTTAGTTTTCTGAATGTTGAATTTTAAGCCAACTTTTTCACTCTCCTCTTGCACTTTCATCAAGAGGCTCTTTAGTTCTTCTTCGCTTTCTGCCATAAGGGTGGTGAGATGAGATTCTAAATATCTTTTAAAGAGAAGTACTGTATAAATTATTATTAACAGCAAGGACAATAGTTTTCAAACTGGAAAGTATATAGCAAATTCTAAACTAGAAACTAGCCCAGGATAGTAAGTAAGAATGATCATTTTAAAGTGAATTAAAATTTTAAGGCTCAGTTGAGTTTCATATTACTGAGTTAACTGGCTGATGATTTCAGAGTCACC
The DNA here is from genome assembly GCF_000754665.1 of Bison bison bison. Classification (NCBI taxonomy): domain Eukaryota; kingdom Metazoa; phylum Chordata; class Mammalia; order Artiodactyla; family Bovidae; genus Bison; species Bison bison. The sequence continues at coordinate 7,598,012 of NW_011494881.1, read as the reverse complement.
GTTGTTAATCTTTGAGAAATCATAAAGACCAGAAAGAGTCAACCATCCTGATATCCAAGGAAAAAAGGAAAGTAGTTGGAAAACTGCAGACCTGTAAAATTAATGTTAATCCAGAAAAATTACATAAGTGATCAAACAGATGATATGGCGTATTAACCAAAAAGATTTAGTTTAGGTTTGATTATTATAAATAATTTCTTCTTATTTCTATTCTTAAATTCTGTTACTTCTCTTTAGAACCACTAGGTTATTAGATCAAATTTAAAACATGTTAATTAGATATGTAGGTATTACAAAGATGAAGGAATAGTTAATTTGACAGATGATGACTATAGCTTGAAAAATTATGCCCATAAGGTGAAATCATGGGGTCAAACTGAAATTAAATTTAGCAAGTATAAGTCCTGTGTTTAAATTCAAAACCTCAAATGCACAGTAACAGGATGAGGAAGAGCTGGTTGGGCAGTGGTTCATGTGAAAAATAACTGGGAATTTTGGTTAATCACAAATGTAGCAGTAATTGCCTAGGTAGTATGGCTGCCAAAAATGCCTTTAGCTATGTTACAAGTGTATCCAGGTCACAAAACTATTGGTTTCAATATATTTTTGTACTAATTTGGAAACACATTTTGCATATTGGCTTAAGTGTACACTGACAAAGTTGAAAGCATTCTAAGGGAGGCAGACTAGACCAAAAATGGTCTGAATCCATTTATGTAGGAAACTGTTGGGATTTGGGTATTGGGAAATTGTAAAATAATTTAAAATGAATGTGTAGAAAGTTATTTAAATTTTATGGCATTTAAAATGGAAAAAATATATAATACCACGTTCCCACCTTTCAGAATTAACTACTATTAACATTTATTTTTCTTCTTTCTCTCTTAGAAATAAAACAATAGAGATAAAATCAAAGCCCCTTTCCTCTTTCTCCCTACAAGGAAGTTTATCTTATTTTTATCAAAGTAACCTATGTGCATAGTTTAAAAAATTTGAATAGTTTATATGCATAGAAGAAAGAATAGCAGTTATCCCCTCTCACAGTGGCAACCATAATCAGCTCTCTTAAGTATTTGTAATAGTATACTTATAACAATTACTTTTTTTTTTAGCAATTACTTTTAAAAGCTATTAAATCTATAAAAAGTGTTTAATATGAGGGACATGAGGTATTGGCACTTTTAAACACATATATGTCTTCTCCCTTATATTTTTAACTTAGTTACGTATTTTGTGAGTGAAATCATTGTTGTTTATATTATACAGATATTGAACCTGGGCTATATACTCTGATGATAATTTTTTCCTTACGTGGCTTTTAATTTTCCATAGACATAATGGCCTTGCTTTTTTGTGTTTCTTTTTGACTGCACTGGGTGTTCATTGCTTTGTCCAGTTGCAGCGAGCAGGGGCTTCTCTATAGTTGTGAAGCGTGGGCTTCTCATTGCAGTGACTTCTCTGTTTCTGAGCACAGGCTCAGTAGTTGGGCCTTGAGGGCTCTAGAGCGTGGGCTCAGGAGTTGTGGTGCACGGCTTAGTTGCTCCACAGTATGTAGGATATTCCTGGACAGGGATCGAACCTGTGTCCAGTGCATTGGCAGCGGATTCTTATCCACTGCGCCACCAGGGAAGTCCTGCTTTGCTTTTTCCATTTGATTGGTGTTCAAAGTTCTGATCACTATTATAGAGGACTTCCCTGGTGGCTCAGATGGTAAAGCGTCTGCCTACAATGTGGGTTCAGTCCCTGGGTTGGGAAGATCTCTTGGAGAAGGAAATGGCAACCCACTCCAGTATTCTTGTCTGAAAAATCTATGGACGGAGGAACCTGGTAGGCTATAGTCCACGGGGTCACAAAGAGTCGGACACGATTGTGCTGGTAGGCTAAGACTCGTAGATAGGATCTAAAACTTGACTCCATTCATTCAAATTCAGTAAATAAGTTATCAATCTTTTTTCCCCCTTAGAAATCTACCTTGTATACTCCATTTTAAAAATGATATATAGCATTAAATCTTAAGACTATATCACATTGTATTTATCCATTCTCCTTTGATGAACATTTAAATTGTTTTCGGTTTTCCTCTATTTAAAAAAGATACATGTATGGGAATTTTCCTAGGCTACAATAAGAAGTGAAATTGCTAGTTATCTATTGCTGCGTAACAAATTACCTCAAAATTTTGCAACTTAAAACATATTTGTTATCTCTGTTTCTGTGAGTCTGGTATCAAGGTGTATCTCTCATAGGCTGTCATCAAGTTGTTAACAGGGGCTTTGATTTCATGTGAAGATTCAACTGGGGGATGATCACTTTCCAGGTTCTACCTCTCATGTGGCATGATTCAGTTGCTCACAGGTTAATTGATTGAGGACCTTAGTTCTTTACTAGCTTGTTGGCTGAAGCATCCTTTAGTTCCTTGCCTTGTGGGAGTCTCCATACAACACAGAGACTTCCATTACAGTGAAGAAGATGGAAGCCAGAGTCTATAACCTAATCCTGGAAATGACATCCCATCGCCTTTGCTGTATTCTGTTCATTAGAAGCAAGTTACCAGATCCAGCCCATAGATTAAGGGTGAGGATTATATGAGGGGATGAATAAAGTTGTATACTGCTTTCAGTCATGGCTGTAGTAGAGTATTTAGCTTGGAAAGAGATGATTAAGGGAACGCACGAGTTTTGTCTTCTAAATTTGAAAGGCTTGCATGCGTGCATGCTAATAAGTCTCTTCAGTCGTGTCTGACTCTTCTGAATCCCACCAGGCTCCTCTGTCCATAGGGATTCTCCAGACAAGAACATTAGAATGGATTGCAATGCCTTTTTCAGGGGATCTTCTCAACCTAGGATTGAACCTGCGTCTCTTATGTCTCCTGCGTTGGCAGGAGGGTTTTTTACCAGTTGCGCCACCTGGGAAGCCCAAAAGGCTTACATAAAGAGGAAATAGTAGATCTGTTTTTGATCAGAGATTAAACTAAGAGCGGTGGATGGAAATTAAAATGTATGGCCTTATAGGATAATGTGATTTCTGTTCTTCAACATATTCTGATAGAAGGTAGGTGACCACTTGTAAAAAGGATTATAAAGAAGTTTCTTGCATTAGGTTAGAAACTTAACTGTATGCTCTCTAAAGATTATTTCTACTCTAAGATTTTTTGATTATAAACAGGTGAGTTTCAAACTGTTAGTATTTGAGTAGTCTATTAATCACTACTCAGGAAGAAGTGTATAGGATTACATGTGTATTTGCATATATGAGGCTCCATTTAGAAGATCTAGGTTAAAAAGTTCAGAGGAGAGCTATAAATTTACACTTTTAATTATTGATTACTGTTCTTATCCTGTTTTTATATTCCTTTGGCTACCATGAAATGTTTACTGATACAATTCTTATTTTAAAATAATAGCAGTAACTCAGTTTTTTTCTTCTAACAAAAATCTTTTTATTGTAAAAAAAAAATAGAAAATACAAATAAGGAAAAAATTAAGAAGTAAATGTCTTATAAACTTCACACCCAAAGATTATACTAGCAATAACTATATTAACACCATGGTATAATGGTATATTGGAGAAGGCAATGGCACCCCACTCCAGTACTCTTGCCTGGAAAATCCCATGGACGGAGGAGCCTGGTAGGCTACAGTCCGTGGGGTTGCTAAGAGTCGGACACGACTGAGCGACTTCACTTTCACTTTTCACTTTCATGCTTTGGAGAAGGAAATGGCAACCCACTCCAGTGTTCTTGCCTGGAGAATCCCAGGGACGGGGGAGCCTGGTGGCTGCCGTCTATGGGGTCACACAGAGTTGGATACGACTGAAGTGACTTAGCAGCAGCAGCAGCAGCAGCAGCAGCATAATGGTATATGGGGCTTCCCTGGTGGTTCAGCGGTGAAGAATCTGCCTGCAGTGCAGAAGATGCAGGAAGCTCGGGTTTGATCCCTGGGTCAGGAAGATCCCCTGGAGGTGGAAATGGCAACCCACTTCAGTATTCTTGCCTGGAGAATCCCCTGAACAGAGGAGCCTGGCAGGTTACAGTCCATGGGGTTGCAAAGAGTTGGACGTTACTGAAACGACTGAGCACGCACACTTAATGATATATAATCTCTCTGCCCTGTTAATTTTGTGTACACAAATACACACACACTTTCCTTATATGTTCTATAGTATCATTGCAAATGCTGAATTAATGAATACTGAATTAATTGCTCCTAGGGGAAATACAGGGTTAGATTCCTCTGAGCTGCTGGCTGCATTTTTGTTAACTAATCAACATGTAACCTTGTTTTATGTGTGTTTTTGTTAAGACACATTGTTTAATATATATTATTGATTCATTAACATTGAACTCATGGTGAATAGCACTGTAATTTATGCCTGAATTAACCTTATCTAACACATGTATTCTGTAGAAGGCACACCACAGCCTTCTTGCACTTAGAAACTACTAGACAGCACTTCTGCACTACACTTGGGAGTCATTTTAAACAGTGAAATCACCCACCAAAAGCACAAAAATGTGAAAAATATTGCACTAAATAAGCCACTAAAAGGACACTCGTTTATAGTTTGAAATCTGAAGCCAGAAGGCTGCATATCCCCCCAGCCTTGGACCTCAGTTGGTAATGTACACATCAGGCAACTCAAATTTTTCACCATCTGTGCATTCACATGTCCATGAATGACCGGGAAAATGTTGCAGGTCTTGATTTTGAGGTTACACATGAATTTTAGTGAGTAGGAAAATTAACCTATGAGGAATCCATGTAATAAGGATTGACTCTGTGTGTGTAGTAGCTTTTGTTTTCCATTTTGCTTAATTTTATAAAAATGAACAGTTTTGAAAATACTGTTATAACCTGCCCTTTTCACCTAACATTCTAACCATTCATTCATTCAGCAAGTTACTTATGTATGCCCACTATGTGTCTGCATAATGTACTAGACTCTGAAGATTTGTTGTTGTTGTTCAGTCACCAAGTTGTGTCCGACTCTTTGTGACCCCACGGACTGCAGCATTACAGGCTTCCCTGTCCCTCACTGTCTCCTGGAGTCTGCCCAAGTTCATATCCGTTGAATTAGTGATGCCATCCAACCATCTCATCCTCTGTTGCCCCCTTCTCCTTCTACCTTCAGTCTTTCCCAGCATCAGGGTCTTTTCCAATGAATCGGCTGTTCACAACAGGTGGCCAAAGTATTGGAGCTTCGGCTTCAGCATCAGTCCTTCCAAGGAGTATTCAGGGTTGATTTCCTTTAAGACTGACTTGTTTGATCTCCTTGCTGTTCAAGGGACTCTCTGAAGATACAGTAGCAAGTAAGATAAACAAAGTCCCTGCCTTTTGGAGCTTGTGTTCTAATGGGAAAGGCAGATAATGAGAAATGCCTCGTAGTGATAAATACAATATAAAAAAATAAAGCAGGTTAAGGAGATAGGTGTTTGATAATTTTATTTCATTATTTTAATTTAATACACTTTTAAAAAGTAAATACTGATTTTATTGGTAGTTGGCAATTTTAATTAATTTTACTGAAATATAGTTCAATAAATTGATTTACAATGTTGTGTTTCTGGTGTACAGCAAAGTAATTCAGTTATATATATATATATCATTTATACATATGAAGTATATGGTTATATACAATTATAAATGTAATAACTTTATATATAAAATATATAATTATTAACATTTAAAGTTTTTATTTATTCATTTTTGTCTGTGCTAGGTCTTGGTTGCCACATGTGGGCTTTTTTCTAGTTGCAGTGAGTGCAGGCTAGTCTCTAGTTGTGGCGCACTGACTTCTCTTGTTGCAGAACACAGACTCTAGGGCGTGCAGGCTTCAATTGTTACAGCACACAGGCTCCAGAGTTTGGGCTCGGTAGTTGTGGCCTACGGGCTTAGCTGTGGGGGTCTTTCTAGACCAGGGATGAACCCACTGAATGAGCAGGTGAATGCTTATAATCACTGAACCACTAGGGAAGCCCGAGGAGGGTACCATTTAAGTAGAGACCTAATTGAAGTAAAGTAGTAGCCTATGCAAAGAGCTGGGGAATGGGCATTCAATGGAGAGAGATTCATGGTGGAAAAGCCTTGAGATGGGAACTAGCTTGTCATTTTCTGAAAAATGGTGGGGTGGGCAGAGAGCAGTAAAATGAAATTGTTGAGAGAAATAGGGACTAAATCATGAGGGATTTAAGATTAAGGATCCATGGGCTTCCCTGGTGGTCCAGTGGTTAAGAGTCCCTTGAAATGCAGGGAATGCTGACTGGATCTCTAATTGGGGATCTAAGATCCCACTTGCTGAGGAACAACTAAGCCCACATGCTGCCACCACAGAGTCTTCCTCAGACCATAACAAAAGATCCCCCATGCTGCAGCTAAGACTGGAAGCAGCCAAATAAATAAATAAGATTAGAAATCTGGATTTCATTCAGAGTGTAATGGGAACTTATTGGAGTGTTTTATGTAGAATAATAATATTGATTTTTTAAAAAAGATTATTCTGGTTGCTGTGTGAAGAAGTGATTGTAATGGAAGCAAGGACAGCACATACTGGCTATTGCAGTATTCTATGCAATAAACATAGGTGACTTTGTCTAGGATGGTAGCATTATAGGTGGTAAGAAGGGATAAGTTTTGAGAGTAACATCAATAAGTTTGCTGATGGACTAGTGAGGCGTCAGGGAAGAAAGGAGTCAAGCCTGACTCCAGTTTTGCCCTAAAGAAGTGAGTGAATGGTAGAGCTTTTAACTATGATAGGGAAGACTGTGGAGGAGCTGATTGGGGTATATATGGTAAGAATCAAGATTTTTTTCTTTGGGGTGTGTTAGGTTTGAAATACCTAGTAGACATCCAGGGGGTAATGTTCAGTAGGAAGTTGAACATACAAGTCTCGACTTCAGGGGAAGAGATTGGAGCTGGAGATAAAAAGAAAGGTGATTATATCTCCATTTCAATAAATATTTATCTACAACATAATTTTTTCGTGGCTGATTCATGTTCCATTGTATTGATGTGTGCTATCCTTTGTGATGAATAACTTTGTAAATTCTTATTTTAAGTGAATTCCTCTTGGGTATTTGCAATACAGTTCTGACATTAACTAACCAGAGTTAGCTTAATGTTCTCATGTTAAGGGCACAGTTTCTCATGAGACTATCTGAACTTTGGACTCCAAGTGCAAGTTCAGGTGTCTCCAGGATACCTGCAGCTCTGATCAATCAGCTATAAATTCAAGAGTTCCCCTGATTCTCTCAGGTTAGATCATTTGGTGGAGCAACTCACGGAACTCATGAAAACGCTATACTTATGATTACAGTTGTTTTTTTTTTGGCTGTGCCATGCAGCTTGTAAGATCTTAGTTCCCCAACTAGGGATTGATCCTGGGCTCTGGCAGTGAAAGAGTTGAGTCCTAACCACTGGACCACCAGGGAGTTCCTGATTACAGTTTTATTATAGGGAAAAGTTACAAATTTGAACCAGCAAAAGGAAGAGATACATAGGATAAGTCTGGGAGGATCCCCAAAGCAAAGCTTCTCTATCTTCAGGATGTTTCACCCTTCTCACACATGGATGAGTGTTATCAACCAGGGAAGTTCACCAACTCTGTGTTCAGAGTTTTTACTGGCACTCCGTTATGTAGACATGATTGATTGAATCATTGGCCTGTGTGATTGAACTCAGTCTCCAGCCTCCCTCTATTTCCCAGAGGTCTGTCTGAGATCATGTGACTCAAAGCCCCAACCTTCTAACCACACAGTACTTGGGTTTTCCAGTACTGCCAGTCCCTATCCTGAAACTATCAAGGGGCCCACTATGAGTCACCTGGTTAGTATTAATTCAGTGTGACTGGAAGGGCCCAACATGAATAACAGAGGTACTCGTATCATTTGAGAAATTCTGAAGGTTTAGAAGCTTCCCTGTCAAGAACCAGAGACAAAAATTAGATTCTTATTATACAACTGTATTAAAACCCAGTTCAGATATTACTTTCCAAGGTCATAGTTCTTTTTTTCTCTCATTAGACAGTGATCATTTAGAAGGTCCTCTGATTTTAGTCATATTTGCATTTCTAACATTAGCACTATATCTGGCTTGGAATTTTCCAGGCCAGAATACTGGAGTAGGTAGCCTTTCCCTTCTCCAGGGGATCTTCCCAACCCAGGGATTGAACCTAGGTCTCCTGAATTGCAGGTGGATTCTTTACCAGCTGAGCTACAAGTGAAGCCCATGAATACTGGAGTGGGTAGCCTATCCCTTCTCCAGGGGATCTTCTCGACCCAGGAATTGAACTGGGGTCTCCTGCATTGCAGGCTGATTCTTTACCAACTGAGCTATGAGGGAAGCCTATAATAGATGCTCAGTAAGTAGTTTAATGAACTAAAATATTTAAGAAATAACTTATGGGTAGATGGGAGGTTCAAAATTTCTTTGTAGAGTTGCTTTGAGATCAAATAGTTTTCATTTCTTTTTGCTTCATTCATCTTCATTTGCTGTTATTTAAATATTTTATGGTTTTATGTAGATATCAAATTTACATAATAAATAAAAAGGAAATTTCTCTTTTTAAAGTAAATTCATCAGGGACTTCTCTGGTGGTCCAGTGGTTAAGACTGCATGCTTCTAATGCAGGGGGCAGTGGTTTGATCCCTGGTTGGGGAATTAAAATCCCACATGCCATGTGGCCAAAAATAAATAAATAAATATTTTTTAAAAGAAACAAAAATGAAATTTAAAATAATAAATTCAGCAGTTCTTTAGATAGCAACCTTTTCTTTTCTTTAATTGAAGTGTAGTTGACTTACAATATTGCGTTAATTTCTACTGTACAACAAAGTGATTCAGTTATGTATATACTTAAAAAATTCTTTTCCATTATGGTTTGTCTCAGGATATTGAATATAGTTCCCTGTGCTATACAGTAGGACCTTATTATCTGTCCTATGTGTAATAACTTGCATCTGCTAACCCCAAACCCCCAGTTCATTCTTCTACCACCCCCTACCCCCTTGCCAACCATGGTCTGTTCTCTATGTCTGTGAGTCCCATTTTATAGATGGGTTCATTTCTGTCATATTTTATTTTACTTCTATATCTTCAAAACTTGAGCTTTCCTGGAATTCTTCCTTCCTTCATTTCTGGCTGCATTGGGTCTTAGTTGCAGTATGCAGGATCTTTGTGGCTGCACCCAGGATCTTTTGTTGCATTTCACAGTTTTCTAATTGTGGGCTCATGGAGGCTAAGTTGCCCCACAGTGTGAGGGTTCTTAGTTCCCCAACGAGGGATTTAACCCTCGACCCCTGGTTGGAAACACAGTGTCTTAACCACTGGACCACCAGAGAAGTCCCTTCCTTGATTTCTTTAGTGACTCATGGATTTTTAGGGCTTCCCAGGTGGCTCAGTGGAGAAGGCAATGGCACCCCACTCCAGTACTCTTGCCTGGAAAATCCCATGGATGGAGGAGCCTGCTAGGCTGCAATCCATTCGGACACGACTGAGCGACTTCACTTTCACTTTTCACTTTCATGCATTGGAGAAGGAAATGGCACCCCACTCCAGTGTTCTTGCCTGGAGAATCCCAGGGACGGGGGAGCCTGGTGGGCTGCCGTCTATGGGGTCGCACAGAGTCGGACACGACTGAAGTGACTTAGCATAGCATAGCATAGGTGGCTCAGAGGTAAAGAAACTGCCTTCCAATGCACGAGACTTGAGTTTGATCCTTGGGTGGGGAAAATTCCAACCCAGGAGAAGGAAATGGCAACACACTCCAGTATTCTTGCCTGGGAATTCTCACGGACAGAGGAGTCTAAACAGCCTCCACATGTTTGTATGTGTTTGTATTGTTTATCTCTGCTCCATTTAGTTCCTTTTCTGAGGTTTTATCTTGTTCCTTGTTTAGAACATATTCCTCTGTCTTCTTATTTTGCCTAATTCTCTGTTTATTTCTGTTATTAGATAGGTTGTTTAAGTTTCCTGACCTTGGAGAAATGACCTTATATAGAGACTTCCTATGAGGCCCAGCAGCAAACTCCTCTCTGGTCACTGGGCTGTATGCCCTAGTGGTATCCCCTGTGTGGGCTGCATGGGGCCATTGTATAGTTGTGGTTGGCTGATTACTGTAGCCAGTGTCTGGCTCCAGGCACAGTTGGCTGCCAGCCCAGGGGTGGATAGGACTGAGTCCTGGCATGGCTGGCTGCATGGTCCAGGGTTCCCTTGTTTGGTGCTGGCCTGCTGGTATGGGCAGGGCTGTGTCTTGGAATGACTGGCTGTGTGGCTCAGGGTGTCCCAGTGCTGCTTTTGGCTCACTGGTGGGCGAGGCTGGGTTCTGGGGCTGGTGTCAGTCTGCTGGTGGGTAAGTAAGCCTCCAATGCTAAAGGACAGTGAAGTGAAGTGAAAGTTGCTCAGTTGTGTCCGACTCTTTGCAACCCCACGGACTATATAGTCCATGGAATTCTCCAGGCCAAAATACTGGAGTGGGTATCCTTTCCCTTCTTCAGAGGATCTTCCCAACCCAGGGATCGAACCCAGGTCTCTGCATTGCAGGAGGCTTCTTTACCAGTTGAGTTGTAAGGGAAGCTCAAGAATACTGGAGTGGATAGCCTATCCCTTCTCCAGCAGACTTCTCAACCCAGAAATTGAACCGGGGTCTCCTGCATTGCAGGTGGATTCTTTACCAATTGAGCTATCAGGGAAGCCCAAGGATAGAGGGAGGACTCCAAAATGATAATTGTTAACACTAGTATCCTTGTGGTAGAACAAACTCCAAAAAAAAAAAATGGCTATTGCCAGTATATGTGTTTCCAGGATGAGCTCCAGTTATCTTCCTACCTCAGCAGAAGGCTCTCCAGGATCAGCAAGTTGTCTGACCCAGGCTTCTTTCAAATTACCGCCCCTGTACTGGAATTCAGAGCATGTGAGATTGTTTTGCTTGTCAAGAGTAGAATCTCTGTTTCTACAGCCTCTGGCTCTTTCCTTTGCAAGCTCCTCTAGCCCTCACAGCCAGATGTTCTGGGGACTCATCTTCCTGGTGCAGGACCCCAACTGAGGAGCCCAATGTGGGGCTCAGAACTCTTGTTCCTTAGGGAAAGCCTCTGCAACTGTGATATCCTCCGGTTTGTGTGTTGCCCACCGGAAAGAGTGTCTTTACTGCATCTCTGTGCCTTCTGCCCTTCTGCTGTGGTTCCTTAGTTATACTTGTAGTTATGGAAGATATTTCAGGTCATTCTCATTGATACTCTAAATTGTTGTAATTTTGATATGCCTGTGGGAGAAGGGGGCTTCCCTGATAGCTCAGTTGGTAAAGAATCCACCTGCAATGCAAGAGACCTGGGTTTGATCCCTAGGTTGGGAAGATACCCTGGAGAAGGGGAGGGCTACCCACTTCAGTATTCTGGTGGGAGACCGTGAGCTCAGGGTCTCCCTGCTTCAGCATCACGCCTCCATACTGTACTCTTTGGAGTACAGTTTTTTTCTTTTTGAAATTTCTTTTTTCTTTTTTTTTTTCCCTAGTCTCAGTATGTGAGGTCTTAGTTCCCTGACAAGGGCTTGAACCCAGGCCCTCAACAGTAAAAGCGTGGAGTTCTAACCACTGGACCACCAGGAATTCCCCAGGAGTACTTTTCTTTATATCAGTGTGGACTCATAGGTATTTATTTTATACTTTGGGTTACTCCAGTACTAATTTTTTCCCCCTCATATTGTTTCAGATTTGGCCATTGGGAACTCCTTTGTTTGTCTCCTGTGTACCTTTGACATACCTCTGTCAGTTTAGGATTTTTGTTTTCTTTTTGTCTTCAACATTTCCTTACTTTTGGACATTACCGGATGCTCCAGGCTCATCTCATGTGTTTCCTCTTCCAGGCCTAAAATCAGCCATTTCTCCAAGGAACCTTGGATTCTTTTATTGGAGAACGGTTTTTGAAACCAAGGTATCAAGTCTGTAGGAATTCCCTGGTCCAGTGGTTAAGGCTCTGAGCTTCCACTGCAGGGGGCATTGGTTTGGTTCCTGGTTGGGGAACCAAGATCCCACATCCTGTCCATGGCGTGGCCAAAAAGTTAAGAAGAAAAAAACATCGACTAAGGTGTAGATGTGCTTGTTGCAACTGTGATGTCATTGATTCTAAGCATTCTCAGCTGATAGAGCAAATAAATATACGGGTATATGTGCTTGTGCTCAGTCGAGTTTGATTCTTTGCGACCTCCTGGACTATATCCCACCAGGCTTCTCTGTCCATGGAATTTTCCAGGCAAGAATACTGGAGTGGGTTGCCATTTCCTACTCCAGGGGATGTTCCCAGCCTAGGGTTCAACTCTTGTCTCTTGTGTCTCCTGCATTGGCAGGTGGATTCTTTTACTGGGAAGCCCATATGGGTGTATACATATATACTTATCTCTAAATATTTCTAGATGTAACCATCTGTATTTTATTTAAAAAGTTTTTTGGCCATGCCACTCCGCGCATGGGATCTTAGTTCCCCTACCAGGGATCAAACCCCATCCTCTGTGCTTTGGAAGCACAGAATCTTAGCCACTGGATTGCCAGGGGAGTCCCCCATCTGTGTCTTTAATAAGCTAATCACAAGTTCATTCTTCAACTCTAATCTATTACCACATGGATAATTTTAGCTTTTTCCCTCTTATCTGTATCTTCCCATTCCAAAAGTAGGAAACCTTCCACCATCTTCCATTCATTTACTTAATTATTCAACTCCAGTATACATGTGTCTTCGGAATTGTTAACCTGTACATTTGTGGGAATGTACTCTACTAGCTGGAATGTAGTGCTAATATACAGTTCGTTATGCCCTAGGCTTACAAACTCTAGTCATTTCCAGGGTTAAGTCAGTACTTTTATCCACTACCCCCTTTAGTGAGATTGTTTAATATGTTTGTATCATTTTATTATGCAAAATTTTGAACATATATAGAAGTAAGGAGAAGAGTGTTGAGTCCACCTTGTACCCATCACCAGCTTTGTGAACTATTAAGTACATGGTCAGTTGTGGTTTTGTTTATTCTTCCCCTGCTTCTCCCAAGACAACCTATAATTATTTTGAAGTAAATTCCATACATATTATTTCATCTGTAAATATTTCTAAATGAGACTCACCATAATTTAACCAATCCCCTAGTGACAGACCTTTAGTTTTTACTTATTACAGTGTAACTATAATATATTTTCATATTATCTTTGCAAACTATAGGACAAGTTTTTAGAATTTGAATTGCTGAAACAAAGGGTATAAGCATTTTAAATTGAGAAATACCACCAAATTCATTTTATTTCTGCCAGGAGTGAATGAGAATTTATCCCTCTCCTCGCTCTCACTTGGATTCACCCAAGTTTTAAATGTTTGGCATTGTGAGATAGGAAAGGTGATAGTATTTTTATTTTGCATTTCCTTAATTATGAATCCTGGAGAAGGAAATGGCAACCCACTCCAGTATTCTTGCCTGGAGAATCCCACGGATGGAGGAGCCTGGTAGGCTACAGTCCATAGGGTCGCAAAGAGGCGGACATGACTGGGTGACCTCACTTTCTAATTATGAATGAGATAGGACATTTTCCCTATCTTTATTGATCATCTACTTTTTTTTCTGTGAACTGGACATTTAAACTCTTTGTTTTACCATCTGAGTTACAGGGGAATCCCATTCTTTAGTTAACATGATGTCAACTACAAAATCTTTGTGGGCATTTAGTAGAAATAATGACATCAGTTCAGTATCTTCAGTCTAAAAAAAGATTTGCTTTACTGTAATGTTGATTTTTCCAAAAAAAATACATCAAAGCAGCCCTGATAAACCATGTTTTTGTAAAAAATTTTCAACTGTTAATGATATAAAATAGTTAAATACTTAATGTTACTCTCCAAGTGATTTGCTGACTTGAGTTAGCCACACTGGAGACAATAGCAGCAAAGCTTGAAAGAGAGAAACTCTCACATTTAGTCTGACAACAGACTTCTATCTAATTTTGCTTTATTATATATGCTGCTCTGCTTTATCTTTTTCTTTCTTTTCACTGGTTTGTAAAACTTTCAGCTTATGTCCTTTATCCTCTCATTTAGTCTTTAAATAACTGTTGATTGCAGTGTTATTTGGCACAAAAAGTACAGATAGACCAAAATATATCCCACCAAGCAGGAGAATTTAGTATGTGACAAAATTTAATTTTATAGGAAAACCACGGTTTACTTAAAAGATTCTAGCAACCTGGCTATCCATTTAGAAGAATATAAGCTTAGAAGCCTACCTCACATCTTATATACAGATAGACTTCAGATAGATTAAAACTTGAAACATTAAAAATCTTAGAAGAAAATGTAGATTAGCTCATGTAAAAGTTAGAGACTGGAGAGGTCTTATTAGACATATGATATTCAGAATGTATGAAAGACAATAGAAATGTATTCAAATATTTATAAATTAAAATCTTTTATAAAGAAGTTGCCATAAATAATTGCAATAGAAAGATTTTGGGAAAGATTAAAATGCAAATGAAGAAATGATGACTAATATCAACAATAAAGAAGTCTTCATAATAAATAGGGCTCTTTATTGAAAGAATCCTATTTTAAAACTCCTATTAAAAAACTAACCCTATTAAAAATGTGCAGTGTAACAATTTAAGCCTAGTTTTAAAAATCCCCTATTAACAGTGAACAAAAAAGATTTGAATGTATAGAAGAACAGATCCAAATGGTCAGTTACATTTGTTAAGAATTTGAAGTTCACCATGTGGTAAATGCTAATTAAATAGTGAGAAATCACTTTAAACCGTCAGAGTGTTGCATTTAAAAGAAGCAGTTACATATACCCTGATGGAGATGTGGACACAGTGTACTCTCATGTCTTATTGGTGAAACGAGACTCAGAAGTTGATCTTGTATTGTCTACCTAATATAGAGATGCGTGCGTGTGTGCAGTCTTTTCAGTTGTGTCCGACAGCTGTGACCATGTGGACTGTAGCCCGTCAGGCTCCTCTGTCCATGGGATTTTCCAGGCAAGAATACTGGAGTGGGTTGCCATGTCCTCCTCCAGGGGATCTTCCCGAGCCAAGGATTGAACCTTCATTTTTTGTCTCCTGCATAGGATACACATATCCTTTAATTAGAAGATCTACTCCTGGGAATTGAGCCCAAAGAAATAAAAGCATGGGTCTGTAAAGATTTATGTAAAAGCAGTTTACTGCTGGGATATTTGTAACAGAAACAAACTGGAACAAGGTGGATGCACATGAATAGAGTAATGATTAGATTATGGTACATTCTTGCAGCGAATATCACATTTC
>NW_011494881.1:7579318-7582627 GCF_000754665.1 Bison bison bison | reverse complement strand
AAAAAAAAAAAAAATAAACTCTTTGTTTAAGGAAAGAAAACAAATTGGTATGAAGGATTTTATCCTTTCTCAAAACGTTAATACTATGCTGTCATGTTTCCCCTTTCCCCGTCATAGTTCAGATCACCAATTCAGGAGTGGTGCATAAGTCTCTTTAATGAAGGTGAATACTTGCCCATTTTCCCCCTTTCCTCTGTCCCCCTTTTCACTTACCAAAAGTTCATTAGTTGTTTGCTTTCTTTGCACTCTGAGCACAGTCAAAATTGTTTATCAAACAGATGATTTTATGTCAGCTTTTGAGTGAGTACTCTGGGGAGATTTGCCCAAAACACAACAGGAAGGATTTCTACAGATGTGTAGGGGAATGTTTGTAGTTGTTTAGCAAAGGGTGTCGGAGAAGGCAATGGCACCCCACTCCAGTACTCTTGCATGGAAAATCCCATGGACGGAGGAGCCTGGTGGGCTGCAGTCCATGGGGTTGCAAGGAGTCGGACACAACTGAGCGACTTCACTTTCACTTTTCACTTTCATGCATTGGAGAAGGAAATGGCAACCCACTCCAGTGTTCTTGCCTGGAGAATCCCAGGGACGGGGGAGCCTGGTGGGCTGCCGTCTATGGGGTCGCACAGAGTCGGACACGACTGAAGCGACTTAGCAGCAGCAGCAGCAGCAGCAGCAGCAGCAAAGGGTATGTCCAGCAAGTATCATTTCAGGCTGCTTCTTCATCTGTTCTGTCTTTCTACCCAAACATAAAACTTGTACTCTGACTTTTGTGGATATACCATTTCAGTGGCATTTTCAGCCTTATTTTTGTCAAAGTGAGTTATCTTGTCCATTCACTTTGAACATTTCTATTATCAGTAGTATTACTGTTGACTTCTTGATTAGAGAAATGATTATTGCATCCTGTCCTGAATTAAATGACAGTGTCAGAGACTAAGAATGCCTTGATAGCCTGATTTTCGTGCTTATGTATACTTTAAAAACAGCTATTCAAAATGTCATACACACAGAAGTTGTTTACCAAGCATTTGAAGCCCATTTACTTTTACCAGGTGACAGCTGCTATTGTTTATGGGAACCTAATTTAAACCACAGACATGAAACAAAGAGTGCCCTTGTTTTGCAAAGAGGAAAACTGTGATTAAAAAAAAAAAAAACAAAAAAACAAAAATTTATTGACATATAATTCACATAACACACAATTTAAAGTTTTATAATTCAGTGGTTTTTAGTATTTTTAGAATTGAATAACCATCACCACAGTCAATTTTAGAACATTTTTGTCACCTCCGAAAGAAATTGTTTATCTCTTAGCAGTCACTTTCTATTTCTTTCACACCTCCTCGCAGCCCTAGGCAACCACTAATCTACTTTCTATCTCTGTAATTTGCCTATTATGGGTGTTTCATATAATTGGGATCATACAACAGGAGATCCTTATTACTGGCCTTTTCACTTACTGTTTTCAATATTTACATGTGGTAGCATGTGTTAATACTTTATTCATATAATGACTGAATACTATTCTGTGCAGTGAATATGTCACATTTATTTATCCATTCATCTGTTGATGTATGTTTTGTTTTTTTCTGAAACTGTTCCCATTCCCCTCTCCAGGGGATCTTCCTGACCCAGGGATCGAACCCATGTCTCTTGAGTCTCCTGCATTGGCAGGTGGGTTCTTAACCAGCTGAGCCCCCAGGGAAGCCCAATGAGTGGGAGGAGTATTCCAATTATTTTGGAGAAGGAGCAAGGATTAACAGGAATTGGGCTATTGCCTACTTTTTGCTCTTTGATGGTTGGCCTCAGCATTGTTGTGTCACTTAGCTCGCTGCTGTGGTACAATGAGTGTATACTGAGGCTCAAGGTTTAGTGGAAGTTGACTGGTTCACCATCTTGGACCTGTTTGGCTCTAATCAGTTTTTGTTGTGTCCTCAGGCTATGTCATTCTTTTAAAGGTTGTGCCCTGCCCCCTTCCCTCCTGTTTCACCACCAGGAAGAAACTTAAGTCAGACCAAATATGGGCCAAACAAGATTGTCCAGCGACAACCCCCAAACTAATAACCCTCTTAGCATAAAACCTAAGACAGTGAGCCATGTGGTAGAGCAGTTCTACCCTCCTGCTCTCCACCCCAGCGCCCCTTCCCAATAAAGTCTTTTGCTTTGTCAGTACATGTGTCTCCTCGGACAATTCGTTTTCAAGCCTTTGGAAGGGGTCTCCCGGCAACATCTTGACCTAGTAATCATGCCGCAAAAACACTCCTACAAGCAATTTGGCACTCGTCTAGCACAAAGCTGTAGTTACTTAATTTATTTTTAGTTGAGAGGGCCAGTGGTTGACACAGGGTTCTCGTTATGAGATAGACTCTCCTATGCAGTCTAATCTCCTCCTATGAAAAGGAAATAAGAAAAGTCCAAAAATAACTTTTACAAGGCAGAATGTGAGTACACAGGAGAGTTTTGCGTGGAATATTTTCTGAGGGGCTTCAAAAAAGATTACAGTCCATTAATGTGTTTGCCTGTGGATCACCTCCCTTACTTGACTGAGATGAGAAGTCATGGTATTTAGTTACATTGTAACCAGGGTTGAAGCTCTGTAACTCTGCCCCAGTATGCTAGTTTTATTTGATTAATTCCATGAATTATGAATGAATATGTCAACTTAAAAATATTCACAACCTAAAGGTTGAGAGTTATATTTTATTTGGTGGAAATTTTTAGGGCCTAAGTCCAAGAGGCAGCATCTTAAGTAACTCTGAGAGATCACTCGGAGGTGAGGGAAGGAGCCAGGTTATATAGAAGTTTTTCAACAAAGAGTAGCTAGTCTGAACATCAAAAAATTGTTGTTAATTGAAGAAAGCCAGATATCCCAAGTGAAGGAATTTGGTGCTTTTCTGTGTATGGGAAGATGGAAGAATCTGGGCTCACTGTAATCATCCCTTGCTTATGTAACTCACTTATCTGGAGCTGGGCTGCTTTGGTTGTTCAGGTGGTAAAGAATCTGCCTGCAATGCAGGAGGCCCCAGGTTCAATCCCTGGATTGGGAAGATTCCCTGACAAAATGGCAACCACTCTGGTATTCTTGCCTGGGAAATCCCGTGGACAGAGGAACCCAGTGGGCTACAGTCCATGGGTTGCAAGGAGCTGGACACAACTTAGCAACTAATGCTTATCTGGGGCCAGTATCCTGTGTTTTTCCATCCTGAGCTTCTTTTCCTCAGGGCTCATCATAGGAAGTAGTTGTAGTCTGATGGCTGCAGGTACACACACACACACTGCTGCAGGTACACACACACACACTGCTGC
>NW_011494881.1:7519580-7579218 GCF_000754665.1 Bison bison bison | reverse complement strand
TGGAGTGGGTTGCCATTTCCTTCTCCAGTGCATGAAAGTGAAAAGTGAAAGTGAAGTCGCTCAGTCATGCCCGACTCTTCGAGACCCCATGGACTGCAGCCTAGCAGGCTCCTCCATCCATGGGATTTTCCAGGCAAGAGTACTGGAGTGGGGTGCCATTGCCTTCTCCAACACACACACACACACACACACACACACACACACACACACGTATATAAATGAAAGTGAAAGTGTTAGTCACTCAATTGTGTCTGACTCTTTATAACCCCAAGGACTGTAGTCTTCTAGGCTTCTCTGTCGATGGAATTCTCCTGGCAAGAATATTGGAGTGGGTAGCCATTCCCTTCTCCAGGGATCTTCCTGAACCAGGGGTTGATTCCAGGTTGTCTGAGCTACGAGGAAAAACATATATATGTGTGTGTGTATATATACACACACACACACATAGGAGGGCTGTAATTGCTGATGACTGTGATATCCTTGTTTATTGATATGGCAGGAAATATTCCATTTCTGGAATATATAACCATCTCTGCAGACTTTCCTTCCTATTTGGCGAGGGTTCTGCTGGTGAGTTTTTCATCTGTATGCTTATAAAACAACTCCTTTCAGTAAAACTGGTTTCTAACAGGGAATAAGCAGTACATAGAAGGGTGTGTGCTGGTCCTCTGGGGCCTTTGTGCCCCGCCTGCAAATGTAAGTTCTGGGTGGACTGATCACATTTTTGGGGGTAGGACTCTGCCTGCTGATTGTTCTTGATGATATAATTTGTTTGGCCTCTTCCCTGAGAGAAGTAGGGAAGATCTTTCACTGTCTTTACTTTTCAGGTTGGGACCCTTTGAGATTTCAAGCTTTAGAAAAATTATTCTTGAATCTAACGGCTCGGTTCACGCAAAAATTTTCTTTAAGAATATCTTTTTTTAAAGGAGTTGAGATAGTTTTGCCTCTTAAAATGATCTAATTCAACTTAAGTCTAGATAGTCTTAGAATTGTGAATTAAGGATTTAAATAATCACAGTGTTACGTGTCTTCTGGTGCTCCTTTTGACTGTTAGTGCAAAGGACTGTTTTTTAGTGCTAGCCCTCCATTTGAAAGCAGCTGCCACTCTGCAGACCTTATTGTTATACTGCTGACCTTTGTCATCAGGAATGCCCCTGGAGGAAACCGACTCCTAAATGTTTTTCTTAAGCCTCTATGAAGTTTGTGATATGTCCTTTCAAGTTAATTTTGGTTAGTTTCTTAAGTTTACTTTGTGTTTAGTTGAAAGCTCCATCTTTTTAGCTTTATTATGAGTTATCAGTGCTGAGCTCCTGGTAGGTGGTGAAAAGAATTGTCCTTCCCCTGTTACCCTGTTCTGTGGGAAGCCTTTGTGGCTTAGAATCACAGTTTTCCATTGTTGTTAGCTGCCTCTCCTCACTCGGTACCCTTCCCTCCCCAGAACTCCAGCTCTTCGCTTGCCCCTCCCCATTCCTGTATCTCTCGTCCCACAAATGCCCTTGATTGCTGAAGGCCTTTTGCTGGGAGTTGAGTCTGCTCTCTGGTGAGTGTGTGTTTGTGGTAAAACGGGATGGATGGAGGGATGGAGGGAACTGATCAGTCTTTGTGAAGTGTTGCTTTTAACAGCAAAAGTTTAAATTTTGAAATTGAGGTTATAGGACTCTTAACTTTCAGAAGGCTTTAATGCTGACTGTTGTTTGTGTTCTTCCCTCCTCTGATTCAATTATTAAGGCTTTAGAAAATTGATTTTTATTATTGGTTTAAAAACCCATTCTCATAGATTTTCTTGAGCTTATAGAATTAAAGATAAGGGATGTGGATTTAAATTTCCTTCAGACAGAAGATTATTTGTGATTTCTTTATATTTATTTTCAGTATTAACATATTGATAAAAGTAATAACAGAGAAAAGACCGTATTTTGTGGCTAAACTGAAAAGTAGCACTTATTTCAAGAACTGGAATGATTCTTTTTTCCTCTCAGCAGAATGTTGGCAAAATTCACTAAGATTTTGGCAATATATTGTCAGTTCTGGGAAATGGTTTGCTGAGTACTTGAGGATAACAGATGCTTCTGGGAATTATTTTTGGGAAGTTAGATTTGTTCATTAGCACCTTCTCTCTTGAGATGTGAGATCTATAATCTTTTTGTAAGTAAAATATTTAATATTTTGGTACTCAGCTTAAGGCAAATATCACTTTCATAATGGGCTTTCTATTTCCTTGGGTTATACATTTTGATTCTCAACTAAAAAACAGTATATGTGTGTGTGTGTGTTTGTGTATTGGCACTGAATGGATGATCCTATGGTATTTTAAACAGTTATAAAGTTGTAAACCTTGGGTTCTACAGAAGTACTGCTAATTATTATTTTTGTATGGAAGATGATATAAAGGAAAACTTATTTGTGGGATTTCATTGAAGTTCAATTGAGTCACTTATTCAAGTGATAGGTGCACTTGTATAATAATGAATTCCTAAGCTCCTACTGTGTGACAAGTGCTAGTTCATGTGGTAAGTGCTTTGCATTTACTTCTAATTTCCAGTACAACCTTGTTAAGTAGGTAGTATTATCCCCCTGGGAAACAGTTGTGCACGAGTGGAACTTGGGTTTTACTTTTCTGGAAAATGAGGGAAATAATGCCTACTTGGTAGATGAATCATGAGAATTAAAGGATGTACCATTTGTCTTGTGGCTAGCACAGAGTTGGTGTTCACTAAGTGATGGCTTCCCAGGTGGCACTCTTGGTCAAGAACCATCTGTCAATGCAGGGGACACAAGAGATGGGGGTTTGATCCTTGCGCTTGGAAGATCCCCTGGAGGAGGAAATGGCAACCCACTCCAGTGTCCTTGCCTGGAAAATTCCATGGACAGAGGAGCCTGACAGGCTACAGTTCATGGGGTCGCAGAGAGTGGGACACAACTGGGGAACGGGGCTCGTGGCACACGCGGCGGCTGCTGTTATTATAATCTTACAGCCGGAAGAGGTGCCGCAGGTCTCTCAGTTGTCAGTGGTAGAAGTAAGATCTGAACTGGCTTAAAACCGGGAGTCTGGTAGCATGTTTTTGCTTGAGTATCGTGAAGGCTTCTGGAGTGAACTTCAGTGGACTCCTGCCCACCCCTCCACTCCTTCTTTCCTCGGTGTCCTCTGTCACCTTCCCAGTCATGTGCCTAGTGTCTCACACTGGAGTTGCTTGTGCCATTCAGTGCCAGTGTTCTCCCAGCAGAAGTGAGGCAAGTCAGTGCAGGCAGTGGCTTTTGATAGAGCCATCATGCTTTCATTATTGTTTGTGCTGAAATAATTCGGGTAATGGTAAGTTTATAATGATTCATAAATAGTGAATGGTTGTAATTGAGCATTTAAGTTAAAGAAAAAACCTCAGTGGTTTAAAAAATTAGGAAAAAACTTTGATTCTAAGATACTGAGCTAAAGGATAGTATAAGGCAACTTTATTTAATGCGTAGTTATCATTTTGCTGCCTTGGTGCCTGTAATTGCTGTTGATTCTCTTTCCTTTATCTGCCATTGTTACTAGTTTGGATATTAGCTATGTATATGAGTAGAATGTTGTGTTTGTTCTACTGGCTATTAGGTAAAGTATCTTTCTTCCATAGACCTTTGGGAAACAGAAGGTACAATTTAGGTATAATATGATTTAGGTATGATAGATTTAGGTAGATTCAGGGAAGAAATAAAGAGGTGACTGATTATGCTTATAACTGAGTTCTCTCTAAATTGAAAAATGTGTTTAAAAAAACTGAGTTCTTCATTTATTTATTTAACAGTCACTGAACATTTGTTGAAGGTAAGGCAATGTAACATTCTACTTTGTATTCTAATAAAGTACTTATGTGTTGGGTAAGCACTGAATAACAAAGTTCCTGAGACAGAGTAAGTCCCAGTTGGTGGGGAACAGTATTTAGAAAATCTTTTGGGAAATGAACTAATTATAAATGACTACTCCTTTCTAATAGGGTGTGATTGTCATTAGTCATCATTACTATAACTTACCAGCTGAGTGGCTTCTTCAAACAGGTTTGTTGAGTGGAGTGGATTTCTAGTATTAGGAAGTACTGGGAAGATGAGGCCAGGGCAAGGATAATACAGATGACTCTTGGACAACAGGGGATGGAACTTCATGGGTCCACTTATATGCAGACTTTCTTCAATAAATGTACATATTTCTTATTGAGTAAAATGCTGGGCATATATGGAGAACAAATCTTCTATTCTGTTTTAAGGGGAACAGTGATACTTGAGGTTGGAAATACATGGTTTAAGACTGTGGAAGACCATTTAAGTCCTAGGAGTTTTGACTATAAGTATTTTGTCACTGAAGTTTTTTGAGCTAAATGTTGATAGTGATTGTTCAGTTGCTTGGTCGTGTCCGACTCTGTGACCCCCAGGACTCTATGAACTGCAGCACTCCGGGCTTCCCTGTCCTTCACTGTCTCTCAGAGTTTGCTCAAATCCATGTCCATCGAGTCGGTGATGCCATCCAGCCATCTCATCCACTGTCGTCCTCCTCCTGCCTTCAATCTTTCCCAACATCAGGGTCTTTTCCAGTGAGTTGGCTCTTCACATCAGGTGGCTAAAATATTGGAGCTTCAACTTTAGCGTCAGTCCTTCCAATGATTATTCAGGACTGATTTCCTTTAGGATTGATTGGTTTGATCTCTTTGCTGTCCAAGGGACTCTCAAGAGTCTACTCTAACACTACAGTTCGAAAGTATCAATTCTTTGGCACTCAGGCTTCTTTATGGTCCGACTCTCACATCCATACATGGCTACTAGAAAAACCAATAGTTGAATTGTATTGAGAATGCATTATTTTTAGAATACATTTTCCTTCATTTTGATATGGCTTTCTGTTTGTACTATCAATTATAATTTAATCTCATAGAATTTTTATAGTAAGTGTATGTGTGTCTATGTTTGTGTGTATAAGAGAGAGCGGGAAAAGGAAAGAGAGACAATTGGTATGGGGATGCAGTTTTCATAATCATAGCTACTACTTATGGAACTTCTATTTTGTATCTGGCCCTGAATATTAGAATTTTGTTACAGTACTTTCAATAAATCACATTTATTACAGGTGGTAAATGACCTGAACGTGATGGAGCAGGATTGGAATGTAGATTCATCTTATTCTTCTTTATGATAATTATCATCAAAACATTTATTTATTAATTTTTATCATCAAAACATTTATGCCTCATTTACTAAGTCCTAGATACTGGGCTAATTTTACACACATGCACACATACACACTATTTCATTTAATCCTTGTAAGAGTTCTGTGGGAGACATGTTATTTTTTAATCCCACCTCATTATCGGAGACTTCAATAATTGATTCAGTAAGTTGGTCAAGATAACACAGATGTTAGGTGATAGAATCCAAAACTGTTCTGCCCTGTGAACTCTAGCTCCCAAACTTTTAAAATTCACATTGTATTCTCTTAGAATGGTACCTCCTGGATCTCCACAATGAGCATGGTGTTTCCTGAGGTTATGTCAGGCAGTTGCTCCTGTAGACGCTGTGTTTTTAGCCACTGAGTTCTTTCTACTGTCTTGCTGCCTCTCTTATGTTCATTTGTGCTCAGTTGCTTCAGTTATGTCCGACTCTTTGTGACCGCATGGACTGTAGTCTACCAGGCTCCTCTGTCCATGGGATTCTCCAGACAAGAATACTGGAGTGGGTTGCCATGCCCTCCTCCAGGGGATCTTCCCAATCCAGGGATTGAACCCTTGTCCCCTGTGTCTCCTGCATTGCAGGTGGATTCTTCATCCCCTGGCTGCCTGGAAAGCCCACTGCCTCCCATACAAGTCGGTAAATTACCCATATAGCTCTGGATCTTTGTAAGGAGGGGCTAAGTAGCATACAACTGTCATTTCTTAGTTATTTAGTTTGTCATTTATAACAAAGTGAAACTTGGCTTGTTTTTTTTTTTCCAGCTGGTTTTGGACAGATTTATGGTAAATGACAGTTTTCCAAGTTCTCACAAAAGAAAAAAATAAAGCTTTCTGTCTTTTATCAGCATAGAGTTTTTCTTGTTGTACATGATGTAATAATTTGAGGCTGCCAAAGTCCAACCCACAGGAAATTGTTTGAGTTGGGTAGCAGTATTCACTGGGGAGTTTGCAATAATCAGCCCATAAATCAACAAATAGTGTGACCTTTTTTAATGCTTGTAGATGCTATCTGTGTTTATTTTTAAGCTTGAATCAAAAGCAAATATTGATTCACTTATATAGTCTTCTTAGAAAAAATGTCTGCAATATCTCAAGCTAGATATGGAGATTTGGGGGACTCATTTAAGGAGAGTCAGAGTCTATCAGAATGTTGGAATTGATTGTTCTAGATCCTTATCCCTTCAAACAGAAAGTTTCCTCTTGAAATAAACTTTCAGTAATTCGGTGCCTGTTATATTCAACTTCTCTGTGGAATGAAAGATACCCTTAAGGAATATATGACGTAGTCCCTGTATACAAGTAACTGTAATATGGGAGAGGATGGGAATGCTCATCTTGGAGTGGAAGATGAGTGAGGGGCACTTAATAGGGGCTCAGATATCTGATCAATTGATCCAGCTATATCTTCTACAAATTCATTTGTGAATGAGTGAGTACAAGATGTAACTGGAAAATGGTGGTAAGGTCTAATGACTCTTAAACTTTGTGTAAGTGTCACACATATTTAATTCAATTTTATAAGTTAAGTAGTTAATTTTACTAGCAGAATATATGAATATAAAAACATGAAAAAGAAAACAAAATAAAAACATGCAATAAGAAAAACACAATCATGAACATGAGTCAGTAACAAAAATTGTCAAAGTAGGTCCTGCTGACTGCTTTGGTTTTCTTTAAGTTTACTGTTTGTTCATGTTTTTGCCCCGAGAGTGGAATAAGTGGACAGGAAAAAATTATGGGAGAGAAACTTGTGAAAACTCCATCCATTAATTTCTCCCCTTGTGAATTATGAAAATTCCATTTTTTATTTTTTAAAGTACCATTTTTCTCTAGCCAAAAGAATCCTCATCACTAGAAGCCATCGAAAAGGGGAAGGGCATGGTATTTTAGGAGTCCTCTGCTGGTCTCATATGCAGCAGTGGAGGTCTGGCAATGAGTCAGTAATTCGGTGTAGTAGCCCAGTGGGGAGAGGATCTGAACATAGCAGCAGTAGCAATGAGACTGGAATGAAAAGAAATAGAAATCGAAATCTAGCCTCCTGTTTTTAGATAGGCAGTAGTTACCAATTATTAAACAGCTTTCATATTGTTAGGATCTTAGGTGTCTCAATGATTTGTTGCCTCTGGTCCAGAGCCCTTTCATTCTGTTCTTAGGGAAAATGAGTTTAAAATCCAATTTTAGTTTTACTTGAAGGAAATTGTAAACTAAACATAATTTATCCGTGAATTATAGATAATTTAGAAAATAGAGAAAAGACGGGAAAAAAATGCATCACCCTAACAAGACCCCTGTCCTTTTACATTTACTTTTTCTTGATCTTACAGATTGAAAAACTTTTCTAATAGTTCATTCCAGGTAAATCAAGCTCTGAGAAACAGACTTCTGAACTAATAGAACTTAACCCATTACCTGCTGAACTGTGAGGGTAAACATGGTAAACCCATAGATTTCAAAGAAGTCTTCACTGGACTCTTAAGTTCCCCATGATCACAAACTGTTCGTCCACCTACACTTGTAAGTGTAGAAAGTTAATCCTCCAAATACCTCTGTTCTTTACTGGGGCCAAGCTTTCATCTCCCTCAGTGAAGTATTTGCATAGTTAAAAAGTTTTTTGTTTTGAACTAATTTGGGACTTACAGAAAAGTTGTAAAGATGGTACAGAGTGTTTTTAGATATCTCTTACTCAGCTTCCTTTCATGTTATCATCTTGTATAACCGTAGTACAATGATGAGAACCAGGAAATTAACATTGGTTCAATACTATTAAGGAAAGACCTTCAAGCTTCACTAGTTTGTTCGTCATTATTCTTTACTGAGGATTCTATCTAGGATCTCACATTGCATTTCACGCATTTTTCGTCGTTAGTCTCTTCTGTTCTGTAAAAGTTTCTCAGTCTTTCTTTGTCTTTTATAACTCTGACATTTTGGGAGAGTATTAGCCAGTTATTTGGTCAAATGTCCCTCAATTTAGATTTGTCTTTTTTTTTTTTTCCCTCTCATGATTGAACTGAGATTATAAGGTTTAGTCAAGACTATCACAGAAATGTGTTCTCAATGCATTATTAACACGGGATTCATAATATCATTATTTATTTTTGCTGGTGATGTTTGACCCGATCACTTGGTTAAGGGCCTCTCTGCCTGGTTTCTCTATAGTAAAGTTAAATTCTTTCCTTTGTAGTTAATAAATATCTGGTTGGAGATATTTTGATACTGTCATTTGCATGAATGTCATGGAATTCTCTGTGCATGGAATTAGTAGTATTACTTAGAGACCTCACTGAACTTCATTTAATGATTATGAAATGAATTTCCGTAAGAGACTTATCCCCTTCCAGGGTACTTGTACCTTATTCCTGGTTTCATCAAAGGACCCTCAGGTTCTGCAGGAGCAAATCCCTCTAGTCTTTACTGGTGTCAGTCACACTTGTATCCCATTCATAATGAAGTCTCCAGTGCTAATAAGCTATATGTCTCTGAACCCCCTTCACCCCACTGTCTCTTAGGGTGATGGGCTCTTCCTGTGGCCCAGTGTCCTTCCAGGCCTCATTTCTCTTTAGGCATAAGCCAGTTTCATTTCACCAAACATTTGAATGACTGCTTAGGGTTTTTTTCAGAAATAGAGGCTACGAGCAGCTTAGCTGTTTGGTGTGAAATACAGTAGTGGGATAGTTAGGGTAGCTGTGTCTGTAGCCTGGTTTAATACTTTGGCCTGAGAAATATGGCAGCACATTATGATGTATTGTGTATACTCATTGTGAAGTAATCATTCTCTGTGTTTCATTAATACAGAGAAATAAAATGATTTTTTTTTCTGAAGGTCATCAGCTAGAGCTTTATTGCTCTAACGCTGTCAGTCTTGAGCCTTTTAAATTTAGCCCTGCCATTTCTACTCTGTCAACTGTGGATCTGTAGTAGAAATATTAGTCTGCCTAAGAATGAAAAATCCAAATGTAAACCAGACAGTACAATTTAGATCTATTTAGTGCTAAGAAAATTTTAAACAATGAATAACATATTAGATGTTTGATTAGTAAAATACAAATTTATTAGTATTACTGAATTTAAAGTAGCTTTTTGAATTAAATATTTTTTCAAGTAACATGTATGATAGAAGCCCATTTTCTGTAATATGATTCAGATTCTGTGGGTCCTGGAGCTTAATATAATTTAGGGGACCCACTTTAAGGAAAACATTTTTTAAAAAATAGAAAATTGAATGTTGGGCCTGAGGGCCTGTGCAAGAGAGTGCCTTGAAATTTAATCTTCATGGTTTCTTGTTAAGTCTGCTTCTGGATGTGGGAATCTGCAAAAAGTTTGGGACCCACTGTTTTCTGTCATCTCACACAGGGGAAAGGTTTTTACCCTGCCCACAGGAAGTTAGTGTGTTCAGATTGGGAACAATATGGGACATAAAGCTTAGTAGCTGCATTTCACTAAGAGGTAATAAGATGACACGCTTCTTTCCCAATTTTGGCTTCTAAGCTTCCTAGGAGTATACCTGATGTTAGAGACAGGAAAGTGAGGCAGGCTGTTTTGATTTAGTAAATCCCAGTAGTAATGATGATTTAAAAAGTCTAAAGTAGATTACTTTAAAGTAGATTAAAGATTAAATAAATATAAGAATTTATGTTCAGATTTTTAATTTCTTCATGATTCAACCTTGGTGGTGGTGGTGGTTGTTAAGTGGCTCAGTCGTGTCCGACTCTTTGCAACCCCGTGAACTGCAGCCCTTCAGACTTTCCTGTACTTCACTGTGTTGGGGTTTGCTCCAACTCATGGCCATTGAGTCAGTGATGCCATCCAACCATCTCATCCTCGGTCGCCCCCTTCTCCTCTTGCCCTTAATCTTTCCCAGAATCAGGGTCTTTTCCAGTGAGTCACCTCTTCACATCAAGTAGCCAAAGTATTGGAGCTTCATCTTCAGCATCAGTCCTTCCAATCAATGAACATTCAGGACTGATTTCCTTTAGGATTGACTGGTTTGATCTCCTTGCTGTCCAAGGGACTCTCAAGAGTCTTCTCTAGCACCACAGTTCAGAAGTATCAATTCTTCGGTGCTCAGCCTTCTTTATGGTCTGGCTCTCACCTGTACATGACTACTGGAAAAGCCATAGATATGACTATACAGACCTTTGTTGGCAAAGTGATGTCTCTGCTCTTTAATGTGCTGTTTAGGTTGGTCATAGCTTTTCTTCCAAGGAGCAAGCATCTTTTCATGGCTGCAGTCACTGTCTGCAGTGATTTTGGAGTCCAAGAAAATAAAATCTGTCATTGTTTCCACTTTTCCCCCATCTATTTGCCATGAAGTGATGGGACTGGATGCCATGATCTTAGTTTTCTGAATGTTGAGTTTTAAGCCAGCTTTTTCACTCTTCTCTTTCACCCTCATCTAGAGGCAAGAGCAAAGAGTTCCTCTTTGCTTTCTGCCATAATGGTGATGTCATCTGCGTATCTGAGGTTGTTAATATTTCTACTGGTAATCTTGATTCCAATTTGTGATTCATCCAGCCTGGCATTTCGCATGATGTACTCTGCATGTAAGTTAAATAAGCAGGGTGACAATATACAGCCTTGATGTATTCTTTTCCCAATTTTGAACCATTCCATTGTCCCATGTCTGGTTCTGACTGTTGTTTCTTGACTGTTGCTTCTTGACCTGAGGTTTCTCAGGAGGCAGGTCAGGTGGTCTGGTATTTCTTTAAGAAATTTTCACAGTTTGTTGTGATCCACACAGTCAAGGGCTTTAGTGTAGTCAATGAAGCAGAAGTAGATGTTTTTGTGGAATTCTCTTGCTTTTTCTGTGATCCAGTGGATGTTGGCAATTTGATCTCTGGTTCCTCTGCCTTTTCTAAATCCATCTTGTACATCTCGATGTTGTTGGTTTATGTACTGTTGAAGACTAGCTTGAAGGATACTGAGTATTACCTTGGGAAACATGTGAAATGAATGCAGTTGTGTGGTAGTTTGAACATTCTTTGGCATTGCCTTTCTTTGGGATTGGAATGGAAACTGACCTTTTTCAGTCCTGTGGCCACTGCTGAGTTTTCCAGATTGGCTGGCATATTGAGTGCAGCACTTTCACAGCATCATCTTTTAGGATTTGAAATAGCTCAACTGGAATTCCATCACCTCCACTAGCTTTGTTTGTAGTGTTGCTTCCTAAGGCCCACTAGACTTTGCATTCCAGGAGGTCTGGTTCTAGGTGAGTGACCACAGCATCATGCTTATCCGGATCATTAAAACCTTTTTTTGTATAGTTCTTCTGTGTATCCTTGCCACCTCTTCTTAATCTCTCCTGCTTCTATTAGGTCCTTGCCATTTTTGTCCTTTATTGTGACCATCTCAATGAAATGTTCCCTTGGTATCTCTAATTTTCTTGAAGAGATCTCTTTTCTTTCCTGTTGTATTGTTTTCCTCTACTTCTTTGCGTTGTTCACTTAAGAATGCTTTCTGATCTCTCCTTGCTATTCTTTGGAACTGCATTAGTTGGGTATATCTTTTCCTTTCTCCTTTGCCTTTCCCTTCTCTTTTCTCAGCTATTTGTATGGCCTCCTCAGACAACCCGTTTGCTCTGACCAGCGTGTTCTCTTGACAAAACTCTTAGTAGCCTTTGCCCTGCTTCACTTGGTACTCCAAGGCCAAACTTGCTTGTTAGTACAGTTATCTCTTGACTTCCTACTTTGCATTCCAATCCCCTATGATGAAAAGGACATGTTTTTTGGTCTTAATTCTAGAAGGCCTTGTAGGTCTTCATAGAACTGTTCGACTTAGCTTCTTTGGCATTAGTGGTTGGGGCATAGACTGGGATTACTGTGATGTTGAATGGCTTGCCTTGGGAATGAGCTGAGATCATTCTCTTGTTTTTGAAATTGCAACCAAGGTGGACTTCCTCATGGCCCAGTGGTTAAGACTCTGTGTTCCCGTGGCACACAGCATAGGTTCAATCCCCAGTCTGGGAAGATCGCACATGCCACTGTGGTCCAGGAAGAGGGGAAGAAAAAGATATTTGGAGAAGGAAATGGCAAACCACTCCAGTATTCTTGCCTGGAGAATCCCATAGACAGAGGAGCCTGGCGGGCTATAGTCCACGGGGTTGCAGAGTCGGACATGACTAAGCGACTTCACTTTCACTTTCACTGCATTTTGGACTCTTTTGTTGACTATGATGGCTACTCCATTTCTTCTAAGGGATTCTTGCCCACAGTAGTAGATATAATTAGCATCTGAATTAAATTTGCCTGTTGCCATCCATTTTAGTTCCCCAAGTACTAAAATGTCGATGTTTACTCCTACCATCTTCTATTTGACCACATCCAATTTACCTTGATTCATGGACCTAACATTCCTCTACATGTATAGAGGTAGTGTAACTCCCAGCACAATCAAGACATGTAACAGCTTCATCATGCTGGTACTGCCCCTTTGTAATCAACTCTTACCCTCACCTCCAACTTCTGGCAACTACTGGTCTGTTTTGACTTTTGAATTTTAATTTTGACTTTTCCAAAATGTCATAAAAGTAAAATTGTATAGCATATGACCTTTCGAGTCTCATCATAGTACATTTCAGATTCATCCATATTATTTTGTGTGTTAGTATTATTACTTTCTATTGTTGAGTTTAATGTATGTATGTACCATTTACTAGTTGAAGAACATTTGGGTTATTTCCAGTTTTTGGTGATTATATATGAAGGCACTGTAAACATTTGTGTAAAGGTTTTTACGTAGCATAAGCTTTTATTTCTTTTTGGGTAAAATACCTAGAAATGAGGTTGCTAGTTCAGATGGTAAAAGTACATTTAACATTGTATGTAATTGCCAACAGAGTCATTTTGCATTTTTGTCAGCGGTTTGGGAGACTTTCAGTTGCTCTCATTCTTATTCTCTAGTATTTGTTGTTGTCAGATTTTAAATAACTTCTTTTTATAGTTTTTGTTTTTAGCTATGTAGTGTGATTTTAATTCCATCCCCCTAAAGACTAATAATAATGGTAAATATCTTTTTATATGTTTATCTGCTATTTAAGAAAATTGGATAATTTTGCTCATTAAGTTTAGTGTTCGATGCATATTTTGGATACAAATCATTTATTCACTATGTTATTTGAAAATATTTTTTAATCTTTGGGTCTTTTCATTCTCTTAATAGTACCTTTCAAATAATAGAACTTCTTAATTATGATGAAGTCCAGTTCTATGTTTCTTTTTTCTTTTATGGATTGTGCTTTTGTTTTGTATGTAAGGAGTCTTTACTTAGCCCAAGGTCACAAATTTTTTGTCTTCTAGAATTTTTATAGTTTTAGGTTTTCATTTAGGACTGTAATCCATTTTGAGTTATTTTTGTATAAAATGTAACTTATGGGTCAAGGTTCAGTTTTTTTTTTTAATAGTTTTGTCCAGTTGTTCCAACTTCATTTGTTGAAATGACTATCCTTTCTCCTTTTAGTAACCTTTGCACTTGTACTGAAAATCGGTGACATTATTCGTGTCGGCCTGTTTCTGGGCTCTCTGTTTTGTTCCAGCGCTCTGTGTGTCTGTCTTTTCACCAGTACCATATAGTACTGACCAGTGAATGTTCCACCTTGTTTCTTCTGTTTTAAAATTCTTTTGGCTATTATACTTCCCTTGCCTCCATGTAACTTTTAGAATCAGCTGGTTAATTTCTACAAAAAGAAATCTTGTTGGAGTTTTGATTTGAAATTGCATTAAATCTCTGCATTAGTTTGGAATGAATTGGCATCTTAAAACTGAAATGTCCAGTTTACAAATGTCACATGCCTATCCACTTACTTAGGTTTTGTAGTTTTGGGGATATAGAGCTTACATATATTTATGTTTTTACCTAAATATTTTGTATTTATGGTGGCTCAGTGGTAAAGATAGTATTGTAAGTAGTACTTTAAAGGAATTTCAGTTTCCAGTGTTCATTGTTATTATACAGAAACACAAGTGATTCCTTAAAAAATATTGACTTTGTATTCTGTGACCTGACTTCACTTATTAGTTTTTAGAGGTTTTTGGGTAGATTTCTTAGGATTTTCAAGTATAGAACATAGTACCTATAAAGATGGTTATTTTATTTCATTATAATCTATATGTTTTTAAAATTTCTTTTTCTTGCCTTGTACATACTAGGACTTCCAGTATGATGTTGAACAGGGGCAGTTAAGAGTAGACATCATTACTTTTTTGGGGGACCTAAAAAGGTGGGACTGGTCCTATCAAAAACCTTTTTTAGCTGAATAGCTGACATTGTTCTACTGCTAAGGAACAATTCAAGCTTTCCACTTTTTTTGTGTGTGAAATCACAAGTAAGTAATGAAGTATGTTAAAGAGAAATATTAGTTCAAAAAACTAATTTTATGAATGAATTGGCTAGCAAGAGACAGGAGGCCAGAAAGACTTATGTATTGTAATAGTCTAGTGTTAGTCACTCAGTTGTGTCTGACTCTTTGTGACCCCGTTTTACTGTAGCCCACTAGACTCTTCTGTCCATGGGATTCTCCAGGCAAGAGTACTAGAGTGGGTTGCCATTTCCTTCTCCAGGAAATTGTCCTGACCCAGGAACCGAACCTGGGTCTCCTGCATTGCAGGGCAGATTCTTAACCATCTGAGCCACCAGGAGGGGTAATTGTGGTACCAACTAGGTGATGACAGTGGAAGTGAAAAAGAAAGATCAGTGTAAGAGATTTTGAAGGGGTAATTGACAGACCTTACACTGTGGATGCGGAAGGGGGAGAGGGATAGAAAGGTGTCAGAGACTGATAAACAGCTAAGATTTAGAACCTGAGTAATTGGAGATGCCATTAGTTGACAAAATAGGTGGGGGGAGAATAAGAGGAAGGACTCTTTTGTTGGAGAAGGATGTGACTTCAGATTTCGTCGACATGTTAAACTTGTTTTGAAAGTGAGACAATATGCACATAGTTAGTAATTTTGTTTCAGAGTTCATGAGATTTATCATTTATCAGCCAGAAGTGATGGTTTAAGTTCTGATGGAAAAGGGGATGAGAACACCATGGGGAGCACTCTAGACAAGAGCAGGCACACCTGATTTTAACTTTAGGGAATGTTCACTTTTAAGAAAGCAGCAAAGGAGAGAGAAAATGGATTGTTGGAGGATAGGAGAATCAGTATTCATTTGTCATTCTTTCATTTTTGGTATTCTCTCATTTTCTTTTTAATTCACCCTATGAATTCAGGATTGTGTAAGATCAGGCAGCCAGTGTTAGGTGCTGCAGAAAAGTTAAGAAGACTGAAGCATATGGAAGAGCCAGTAGGTTTTGAAATTAGATTGCTTTTGAAAACAAATGTACCATGGAGTAATATTGTGGTGGTAGAGTGAAGGAACAGTACCATGTTCTGACGAGATTAATGGTGAGCAAGGAAAAGTAGCAGTGGTAAATTATTTTACAGAGATGTTTAGCAGTGAAAGGTTGAAAAAAATTTAAGACAGTAGGCATAGGAGTAAATAAGTTCAAGGTGGTGTTTGTTGTTACTTTTTTTTTAAAAAAAAGAATATGGGATACCTGTATATGGTTATCTTTAAAGGGGAAAGAGTTCATGAGAAGGGAACGTGTGAATGATAATAATAACTAATTTGTATAGGGGTTACTATATTGATATCCTCATATTAAGCAACAAGATATTGTGAATATGGTTTGTAATTTTTTTAAAAATTGGAGTATAATGCCTTTACAATGTTGTGTTAGTTTCTGCTATACAACAAAGTGAATCAGCCATATATGTGTAAGTAAGTAAAGTCACTCAGTCGTGTCTGACTCTTTGTGACCCCATGGATTGTAGCCCACCAGGCTTCTCTGTCCATGGGATTCTCCAGGCAAGAATCCTGGAGTGGGTTGCCATTTCCTTCTCCAGGGGATCTTCCCGACCCAGGGATCTAACCTGGGTCTCCCGTATTGCCGGCAGACACTTTAACCTCTGAGCCAACAGGGAAGCCCATATGTGTGTGTATATATATAAATATATAAATATCCCCTCCCTATTGAACCTCCCTCCCACCCCCACCCCCAATTCCCAGTTTGTAATTATTGATGTGTGGAGTGTACCAAGGAATTGAGATAACTGTCTGTTGATTTATCAGTGCAAATATAGTTCAGTTCAGTTCAGTCGCTCAGTCGTGTCTGACTCCGTGACCCCATGGATGGCAGCATGCCAGGCTTCCCTGTCCATCACCAACTCCCGGAGTTTGCTCAGACTCATGTCCATCGAGTCGGTGATGCCATCCGTCCATCGAGTCGGTGATGCCATCCAACCATCTCATCGTCTGTCATCCCTTTCTCCTCCTGCCTTCAGTCTTTCCCAGAATCAGGATCTTTTCCAACGAGTCAGCTTTTTGTATCAGGTGGCCAAAGTATTGGAGCTTCAGTTTCAGCATCAGTCCTTCCAGTGATTATTCAGGACTGATTTCCTTTAGGATTGACTGGTTTGATCTCTTTGCAGTCCAGGGGACTCTCAGGAGTCTTCTCCAACACCACAGTTCAAAAGCATCAATCCTTTGGTTCTCAGCCTTCTTTATGGTCCAACTCTTAAATCCATACATGACTACTGGAAAAACCACAACTTTGACTATATGGCAAATATAGATTCTTCAGTAAATTATAAGTAAACTGCTCCACAGATGAACAGAAACCAGAAATGTGAGCAAATTTTGACTCACATTTGAGTCAAATGTGACTTCAGTCACAAAGTCCAGTTTGACTTCCTATTGTTTGGGTTACTTTTGGCTTTAATCGCTAGTAATGGGGCTACTGTTCCTTCATTAGAAACTGAGATACTTTTCATGGTTTTCTTGTCATTCTTTAGACCTTCTAAAATGTTACCCTATTTCTTGTTAACAGACTGAGTTGTTTTTTTTTTCCAATGAGTCAACTCTTCGCATGAGGTGGCCAAAGTAATGGAGTTTCAGCTTTAGCATCATTCCTTCCAAAGAAATCCCAGGGCTGCTCTCCTTCAGAATGGACTTTTGGATTGGGGGCAGGAGGAGAAGGGGACGACAGAGGATGAGATGGCTGGATGGCATCACTGACTCGATGGACGTGAGTCTGAGTGAACTCTGGGAGTTGGTGATGGACAGGGAGGCCTGGCGTGCTGTGATTCATGGGGTCACAAAGAGTCGGACACGACTGAGCAACTGAACTGAACTGAACTGAGTTGTTTACCTTTTCATGTTAATCTTTGTATTTTTAAAATAATTGTAAAATTTAAATGTTTCTTCAAGCACGTGGCTCAATAATACTGATATGTACCTTGCTCTGTGTGAGCCCTATTACAGTTCTTTTTGTACAAGTAGAAGACTTATTCCTGTTGGCTTGCAACTTTCTCGTATCCTGAGGCGCCCAAACAGAAATTTACTTCTCTATTTTTAGGCACAGCAGTTCACTCACAATTTATTCTTTGTTTTGAAAACTTGCTTGCACATACCTATCATGTTAAATCTCAGTCATTGTGTGAAATAGATATTGTAAAGCTGTTTTATAGACCTAGAAAACAAAGTTCAGGACAGCTACGTTGTTTGGGATTACAGAAAGTAATAAAAATCTGGAAATTGAGCCCATATTTTCCAACTGCAAGTCTTGTCCTAGTCCTCTTAATAATATCATAATTGTTGTGTGTGTGTGCTCAATCACTAAGTCATGTCCAACTCTTTGGACCCCCATGGACTCCAACTCACCAGACTCCTCTGTCCATGGAATTTTCCAGGCAAGAATACTGGAATGGGTTGCCATTTCCAACTCCAGGGGATCTTCCTGACCCAGGGATGGAACCCTTGTCTCTTATGTCTCCTGCATTGGCAAGCGGATTCTTCATCACTGCACCACCTGGGGAGCCCCAATATCATGATTACTGTACATCATTTACTCCTTACGACAACCTGACCTTATATTGTATTTCAAACTCTCCTTTTCATAGAAATAGTATTCCAGCCTTATTTCCTTTTTGGAGAAGGAAATAGCAACCCACTCCAGTATTCTTGCCTGGAGAATTCCATGGATGAGGAGCCTGGTGGGCTATAGTCCATGGGGTCACAGACAGTCGGGTATGACTAAGTGACTTAACACTTATTTCCTTTTAATTTGGCCACATAGCTATACATTTTTTATATTTTCTTATGTAATTTTTAATTGTTTTATTATTTGAAGATATCAGTTCCTTTTCAACTTAAGAAAATAATTAAAAACTTATAAACAAGTTCTACGAAATGGAATAAAGAATTTCCATATACCCTTCAGCCAGATTTATTTATTGGTAACATTTTGCTGTTTTCAGTTTATTATTTTCTCTCTCCTTCTTTCTCCATGTATATATAAGTATGCACACATACACACAAGTCTTTTTTTCTGAACCATTTCAGAGTAAGTTGCAGACATTATGCTCTTTTACCTCTAAAATACTTCAATATTGCCTAGGAAGTTCTTTTTCTTTTAAAAATTGGTTGTTAGGGACTTCCCTGGTAGACAGTGGATAGGAATCTGCCTGTCAATCCAGGGCTGCTACTGCTGCTAAGTCACTTCAGTCATGTCCGACTCTGTGTGACCCCATAGACGGCAGCCCACCAGGCTCCCCCGTCCCTGGGATTCTCCAGGCAAGAACACTGGAGTGGGTTGCCATTTCCTTCTCCAGGGCACATGGGTTCAATCCCTAGTCCGGGAAGATTCCACATGCTGCAGAGCCACTAAGCCTGTGTGCTTCAACTACTGAGCCCACATGCTGTAGCTACTGAAGCCCGTGTGCCTAAAGCCTGTGCTCTACAATAAGAGGAGCCACTGCAGTGAGAAGTACCAGCGCTGCAACTAGAGCGTAGACCCTGCTCGCCACAACTAGAGAAAAGCCCGTGCACAGCAACGAAGACCCAGTGCAAACAAAAATAATAAAAATACATAAACTGCTAAAAAAAGAAAAAAAAGAAGAAGGTTGTTAGATAAATCCAAGACTTCCTGGTGGTCTGGTGGTTAAGACCGTGTGGGCGAGCACAGGTTCCATCCCTGGTCCAGGAACTGAGATTCCACATGCCATACGGTGCCTCCCCCACTCCCCCAAAAGTTAGGGCTTTGTGGGTAGAATTCTTTATTTACTTTCTCATGTATGTTTCACAGATGGATTATATTGTTTGGTGCAAGACCTGCAATTTAATTGAAATATTTTGTCTTCAGTGTTTCTTTGGACCGTTTGTTACTGCCCCTCTTGGCTTTGTTCTTTTTGGCTCTCACCTCTGGTTTCTGACACACCTAATTCAAGCGTGAGAGCTTTTTGCCTTCCCCTACACAGGCCATCCAGAGCCTGAGAATCTTTTTCTGCTACTGCCTTTTTTCCCTTTGCTCCCTGAACTCACGGGTGTGTATCATAGGGCAGGCTGAGTTTCAGTGAGCTCCTCACGTGGATCCTGCTGCCAAGTTTTTGGCTTTGAGCAGAGTGGAGGCTTGGTCCTTGTCATTCCTTTGCAGCAGTTAAGCTGAAGGAATGCTGCATGGCTTGTTGGAAATTGCTTAGTGGCCTCCGGTGGGGTGTGTATGAGGGTGTGTGTAGAGAGTTGAGGGTCTTGTAGTCTGTGTGGGAGACGTGGGATCTTTCCTGGTGCTGTGTGCTAATCATCAGGCAGTATTTATTGAGCGCTTCCTTATGACTAGCACTGTGTTAGGAGCTTTTGGAATAATATAATAAAATGCATAAGTAAGTCACAGTAAGTAGTCAAACAAAACTGTGTCTCCCACTTACCAACTTTGATTTGAGCAAGTTAATGTCTTTAAGCTTCCCTTTACGCTTCTGTAAAATGGAACTATTAATACCTACTGATTGGGCTGTTATGAAGATTGAGTAAAGAATGTAGGTATTGTTTAGCACATGTCTGACACTAGCTAGTATTCCATTTCATACAGTCATGGTCAGAATATATGACTGACACCATATAAAACAAATAAAGAGCAATAAAAACAAATAGAGAATAATATGACACTATAATGTATAATCAAATACTTTAATTGTGACCTGTGGATTATAAATAGTCTGGGAATTTAGAGAAGGGAAAGAACATTCTTATGCAACCATTTAATGTTCCTGTGCCTCAGCTTTTCCACTGAACACACTATAGATAGTGCTAGGTGATCTGAGAAGGATGAAACTGTTACAGCATTTTTGGTTTTTTAGGTCATCCATATGATGGTGAGAAGGAAAGCAGAAGCTTGGGCAACTGTTAGAAGCCAAATTTAATATTTAACATTCTAAATTTTTTCTTTATGTGGACCTGGCGGCCTTATAGGAGAACTTAAAGGTGAATATTAGAAGCATTTTCTTCCAAGGAAATTTTTGCCTCTTGCTTCTTTGGCATTTTAATTAGTTGAAGATTATTGTTGGTCAGTGGATGGCCTCTGATGGTGAATGCCTTGGATATAATCTGAGGATTAAGTGATTTGTAACCCAAATTATCTCTCTGATCCTCTGGCAAAAAAAATGTAACATACAAACAAACAGGGCAGAAGAAGATTTTGTTTTTTTGGACTGAATATTAAGGACATATGGTTTACTCACCATGAGGGTTTCTCTGGGATGGGACATCTTTACTCAGTAAAGTGATAACATGCCCCTCCCACCTTTAAATAGGCTTTTATAGCCATGGGCATGTAAAACACCTTTAAAATTTTCTGTGCTCAAAACATCCAAAAGAAACTGTTTCAATTTCCCAGTTTGGTATGTGTTTACTTGGTAATTTTTTTCTTAGCCTGGTTGTGGAAAGTTTGCATTGGAGTTTTATATTTGTCCAGATCAACTTTCTTCTAGAAAATTTGAGAGAAGTCTCCTATGAAAGTAAGGCTGCTCACACCTTTTCCCCCTGCCTGTTGAGTGGTTCTCCTTTTTGTTGTTGTTGGGCTTATTTTTTTGGTTGGGGGAGGGCTATGTATTGTTTGCCAAGGTTTCAAGTTTATAGTGCGAGGTGAGGCAACGTTGATCTTGGCAGAACAGCACAAAGCTAGTAGAGTCATTAAGTGACGCAAGCTTTTGATTTTTTTTTCTTTCTGTTAAAGCTCTCTGGCACAGCTGGCTAGTCTGGTCACAGAGGAAAAGAGAAGAGATTTTCTGAAGTTGTGGATGGAATAATAGAAGATGTTTGGGACATATTAAAGAACAGCAGCAGAGCAACAACAGCAGAAACTCCATGTATTTCAAACAAACTTCTTAGCTTTCTGAAATCTATGTCAATTGCTTAGAACCTGGGTTTTTACTTCAGAGGATGATGGGACAATGGGACAGGGCAGTAGAAGGCAAGGAGAGTTGTGCTGGATTCTTGGTTATCTGTCTGCCTCTCCTTCCAGTTGGGAAAATCTTCAATCCACAGGAAGCATTATAAACAAGCCTAAAGAACACACTCTACCCTGATCCTGGATTCTGTTGGAGTTGAGGATTACAGCCACTTCACCAGAATTTTATGGAGTCGGTTCAAGAAAAATAGAAGGAAGCGATACTTAAGGACTTCTCGGTTTGAATTTGTCCTGTGCCATGTTAAATTTTAGGCATTGTTTGGAACAAGTTGAGGACAGCTCTGGCTTGTGTATCTAAGGATGCCTGAGTTTCTTGAGCTACCTATATGATGTTTGAAAGGTTGTAAATTCAAAGTCCTTCAACATAAATTTGTTAAATTCTGGATTCTCTTTATATTAAGGACTTCAACAAAGACTAAGGACTCCCCCAAAGATACAGAATATTCTCTTGTTTTCAGGCTAAATGTGAACAGTAATGTCTTGGAAGAGAAATTATTTTTCAGGGGGCCGTGGTAGTGTCCAGGGGATGTTTGCTCCTCGAAGCTCAACCTCCATAGCTCCCAGCAAAGGCCTCAGCAATGAGCCAGGACAAAACAGCTGCTTCCTCAACAGTGCCTTGCAGGTAAGGATAATTTCTTTTTGGTGAACTTCAACTTTCAGTTGCTGATGCTGTATTTCTGATTACTTTTTAAAATCTAATACTTGATAGTCTCTGTTTGAGATCAGCAGCTTAAGATCATTTTTTAAGTTCATCTCTGTGATCATAGGCAAGTCACTTTATCTGTTTGAGTCTCAATTACCTGATTTGTAAAAGAGATTAATAATGGTAATAGAAATAATAACTAACTAAAGGGAGGTACATGGACTAGATCGTACTACTTGCTTAGTGACTTTTTTCCTGAACAGTCTCTACTGTTTTTTTTTTTTTTTTCCATTTGAGACTAAGGTGTCTCATCACCCTAGTTGCTTTCCTCCAGTCTAGAAAGCAAAATTCTTTCCATAAGTCAAAGATTTTCAGGTATGTTATTCTTGTCTCATAATATTCAGGCTCTCAGCATACTCACTGATTGGGGTCCAGTCTTTGTCCACTTCTTTGTCTCCTTCCTCTGAGCTCTCCTGTAGTATCTGATTAGATATGCTTACACAGAGCTGGTAGAAAATAAATTCCCCTAAGTTGATTAGCTACTCTAAATTTTCCCTTTTGGTTTTGCTTGCCACATTGCTGCTGCTACTGCTGCTAAGTCGCTTCAGTTGTATCCGACTCTGTGCGACCCCACAGACGGCAGCCCACCAGGCTCCTCTGTCCGTGGGATTCTCCAGGCAAGAACACTGGAGTGGGTTGCCATTTCCTTCTCCATTGCATGAAAGTGAAAAGTCAAAGTGAAGTCGCTCAGTCATGTCCGACTCTTAGTGACCCCATGGACTGCAGCCTACCAGGCTCCTCCGTCCATGAGATTTTCCAGGCTACGTTAGCCTTCTCAAAACCCCGGTGCTTACTGTCTGTCTGTCTGCCCTGGCCAATCAGGGCCATAGTGTGATAGGTTCATCCCTCTTAGTCTAACTTTCAAGTGATAACTTTCCCCTTTCTCTCCTCTTCAGAGTAAAAGTAAATCTTAAGATAAATATGCTTGGGTAAAGTATTAATTAGCTTTACACCTCAGATATATGAGAAAATAAGTTGTTATGAGAGAAAAAAGACATGACAATGTATTTGGTATAAAAAGCACTGGACTTAAGAATTAGGAGACCCAGGTCCGAGTTTTAGCCTTTCTTTAGACTAGCCTTGTGACTTTGTACAGGTAATAGTATTTCAGTTTTCTCACTTGTAGTTCAAGAATCTTGTCAAGCTTATTTACTTACTTATTTTGTATTATGAATTTTCATGCACACAACAACCAGGCTCAACAGTGATTAACATTTACCAGTCTTAGTTCATTCATTGCCACTACTCAATTATAGAACATATAATTTATCTACATATACATATTTCTATTTTTATACTTGAAGACATTGATAGTTTTGGAGTGCCTATTATAATCTTGTTACAAGTTAAAAATAATTGTTTCTATGAGCTAATATTCTAACTTTTATGGTATGCAAGCTATGTTCACCACAGGTGTATTGAACCCATTACATTTATTGTAAAAAGGTGTTACTTATTTGGGAGTGTAGCATATTTCAACAAACTTTGGAAATATATACCTATAGATACCTAAGTATCAATGTGAAGATACCCCAGAAGTGTCTATTATCTGGTACGCCTAAAGTGTAGTGCCTTTTCAGATATGATGCTTTTAAAATGTTTTCCAGATAAGAGGAGCTTCCTAAGGCATTTATGCTATATATTACACTGTTTCTTTCTTAACTAAAGTTCAAAGTTTATTCAGATTTCCTGAGTTTTTTACATAGCACCTTTTTGTATTCCAGAATCCAATCCAAGATGCTGCATTTACTTGTCAGGCTCCTCTTGGCTGTGATAGTTTCTCAGTTTCCTTGTTTTGATAATCAGGACAGTTTTGAATAGTACCAGTCAAGTATTTAGTAGGATGTCCCATTATTGGAATTTGATGTGATTCTCATGATTAAACTGGGGTTATGTGTTTTTGAGAGAAATACCATAAAAGTAAAGTGCTATTCTCATCACTTTTTGTCAAAGTTACATTCTATGAACAGATTTATCACTGTTGATTTTACCGTTATTTTTTAAATTCTGTTGACTTAAGGAGGTCACACCTCTCTCAGAAAGGTCCAAAATGGAGAAATCTAACAAAGACAAAATTCCACACTACAATTCAAGCTTCTAAATAAGTTTTTAAATATTTTTGCTTTTCTTGTGTGGGCCATTAAAATAAATCCTTATTCTGCAGTTTTTAACCCATAAAATACCTCTTTAGGATTGCATTTGACGTATGTCATACCACATTTTCTCTGTGTGATCTACTTTATGTTTGAATTAGTGTTTTTTCTATAATATGGTCATCTGTGCCTCTGATTGGATACTTCACTTTATTTGGACTTTTTTTGATAGATTAGAATGAACTTTTCTCTTGAGAGTAATGATGTCTTCTGTGATCGTTACCTATATTTG
Source organism: Bison bison bison (assembly GCF_000754665.1). Classification (NCBI taxonomy): domain Eukaryota; kingdom Metazoa; phylum Chordata; class Mammalia; order Artiodactyla; family Bovidae; genus Bison; species Bison bison. Next base: position 7,554,659 of record NW_011494881.1, on the reverse strand, counting down.
CTTGACTTCTTGATTTAAATGGGGAATTTTTGTAGTGTAATGAAGTATCCTCCCTTTTCCTCAGGTTTTATGGCACTTGGACATCTTCCGACGTAGCTTTAGGCAGCTTACAACTCACAAATGCATGGGAGATTCCTGCATCTTTTGTGCTCTCAAGGTAAATACTTCAAACTTGTTTCTTCTCACTGTCATTAGGTTGCCAAATGATCGATATTGAGGTGGTTTGATTGTTCAGATTAATGCTAAAGAATTTGTTGCTACATTATCTGCCTCTGGTTTAGTGCAAAGGATAAATATGATTAATTTTGCTTGCTTCAAAGAAATACTACTTGGTATTCTGTTTCTCTGAACCTTTTGCCCATACAACTCTATTTAATGTGATAGGGTACTATTTACATGTGCTCAGACTTTGAGTATTTATCTGAAAAACTAATACTAAATTTTCATTTTGAAAAAACAAACAACCAGCTGTTTTTCATGGAATTAACTATTGTCTATAAAAGCTAAATTTAGCAACAAACTGTTTCTATGAAGAAAAACCAGTACTAAAATTTTCCCATTTTCCCGTTCCCTAATATTTCCCATTATCACATGTAATAGATTCTTTATATTGGTTCTATTTTAGTCTGACTCCAATTTTTTCATTTCTGAATAAAGTAAAACTGAGGATTCATTTAGAGACAAATAAAATGGTGTAATGTGAGAGAGTTCTGACTCAGAGATTTTAGGTAAGTTGCTAAAGAGAAAGAACTAGGATGTATAAAAGGCCCATTCTCCATCAGTTTTCCAACATGTATGCTCTCTGTGTTCTTGGTCCAGATATACAATGCATTATTTGTGGTTGGATGATGAAGCTTCTAGGGTCATTTTTCAGTCTCATGAAGTCTGAATCCTTGGTTTGTCACAAGGATGCTTGGTTGTGATCATTATTAACTTAGTTGTTTTTATATCTGAGAACAGGAATTATAACCAAAAAACTCCAGGGTTATTTCCTAGTTAAATTTGCAACAGCTGAGTCAAAACAATTTTTTGGCCAACATCAGTTTGAAGTTTTAGTTCACGGTAGGCTGATATCTCTGAAAAGAGATAAGTGAGACTTCTGAACTTTTTGCCACTAGCGTCACAAATATCTTTTTTTTCTCTTTGTTTGCAACCATTATAGCTTAGCAAAATATAGAATATAAATTATTGAGGACTTCTTTGGCAGTCTAGTGGTTAAGATTACATGCTTCCACCACAGGGGACATGGGTTTGATCCCTGGTTGGGCAACTAAGATCCTCTGTGCCTCTTAGTGCAGCAAAAAAACAAAAAAATAAATTAGGAAAATAAATTATTGGTTAATTGAGTTTAAATATGAAATTTTAATGAAACCAGATTTTTTACAAGTTGTAACATTTCTGACTATATCCATTCAGACAGAAGTCCATTCAAAAAAGTATTTGGCTTGATTTTCTGAAAGGTACATTGACATTAAGTATCTTATTTTAGATAGACAAGAAACATAGTGGTCCTTTGGCCATCAAGTCCAAGGGAAGTCTGGTTCATGACATTAAAACCAAAAAAAACAGGGCAAGTTACTTGCTAGGGGTATCTGAATCCTGGGGAATACCTGGTAGGAGAATCTCCTACAGATAGAATTTCTACTGATAGATTTCTACAGATAGAAAACTCATATCTATACCAGGAAGAGACGATGGCACTTACATGACCCTCTGACATGCCTTTGATTAGTTAGGACTGTGCCCTATTCTTCACTGACCCAGACTGGACTCTGGAGAATTGGTTGTCACGGTCTTGTTATGTTTCATTTTCCAGAGGGACAAATTGTTACTTTAATATAAATCAATACAATTATATAAGTCAGATAAAGAAAACCAATCACCAGACCTTATGGGACACCTGAGACATCTGGTTTTTCAAGCTAGAGGGCCAGGGGTGTATCTTGGGAGTTTTTCAGAGAAGCAGTTGCTTATGATAGGTAAGTAAATGGGCTTAGTGAATCAAAGATTATGATTTAGGACTTTCTAGCTCCGAGGATGTGTTGGAATTCTGGTGCTTTCCTCATCAATCACATCATTGCCTGGTCTATCCATTAGATTTCTTTTCCTTCACTGATGCTTTTGCTATGTAAAGTGAAAGTTGCTCAGTTGTGTCTGGCTCTTTGTGACCCCATGGACTATATTGCTAAGTCACTTCAGTCGTGTCCGACTCTGTGCGACCCCAGAGACGGCAGCCCACCAGGCTCCCCTGTCCCTGGGATTCTCCAGGCAAGAACACTGGAGTGGGTTGCCATTTCCTTCTCCAATGCATGAAAGTGAAAAGTGAAAGTGAAGTTGCTCAGTCGAGTCCGACTCTTAGTGACCCCATGAACTGCAGCCTACCAGGCTCCTTCGACCATGGGATTTTCCAGGCAAGAGTACTGGAGTGGGGTGCCATTACCTTCTCCATGGACTATATAGTCTATGGAATTCTCCAGGCCAGAATACTGGAGTGGGTAGCCTATCCCTTCTCCAGGGGATCTTCCCAACCCAGGAATCGAACTGGGGTCTCCTGCATTGAAGGCAGATTCTTTACCAACTGAGCTATCAAATTTGCTATATCGGAAGATTAAAAACTTGATTTTTTTTTCGTAAAATGCTTTTCAATCCCTCAGTGCTAAATAAATGTTACATAATTAAGCTCTAGTTTGCACATACTTTGTTTTAGATGGCATTATTTGCATTCATTTAATTATTGTGCACTTAATTTGAAAATTAGAGTCTTAGATTTTCCAATAAATGTGCTTAGATAATTGGTTATTTGTATAAACAAAAAGGAAATTAGATCCCTACTTCATATTATACCAAAAGTAAGAATTTCAGATGAATTAAGGACTAAAATGTGAGAAACAAAATTTTGTAAGTTTTAGAAGAAACTATAAGGGAGTATCAAGGCCTAAGTGATAGAGAGGATTTAATAAGTAAGTCATGAAAAATACAAAGCTAAAAAGTTTGACATATTTTACTATAGAAAATTCAAGAACTTCTGTTCATCAGAGGATTCCATAAAGACAGTAAATATACAGGGCTACAAATTGTGAGAAAATGTTTGCATTATGTATAATCAACAAGGATTGGTATCTAGCATAGCACTTAGAGAACTCCCATGAAGAGTAAGTAAAAAATAAAATAAGTCAACAGAAAAACTAACAAAAGACATAAATAGGGACTTCCATGGTAGTCCAGTGTTTAAGACTCTGTGCCTGTGCTCCTAATGCAGGGGTAACAAGTTCAGTTCCTGGTTGGGAAGCTAAGATCCCACATGCCCAAACATGGCCCCCGCCAAAAAAATTTTTTTTTTTAAAAGACATAAATAGACATTTCTCAGAATGGGAAAGCCAATTAACTTTAAAGGATATGAAAAAGGCTTACCCTCTTTAGTAATCTCAGGCAGTTCAGTTCAGTCACTTAGTCGTGTCCAACTCTTTGTGACCCCATGAATCGTAGCACGTCAGGCCTCCCTGTCCATTACCGACTCCTGGAGTCCACCCAAACCCATGTCCATAGAGTCGATGATGCCATGCAACTATCTCATCCTCTGTCATCCCCTTCTCTTCTTGCCCTCAATCTTTCCCAGCATCAGGGTCTTTTCCAGTGAGTCAGCTCTTCACATCAGGTGGCCAAAGTATTGGAGTTTCAGCCTCAACATCCATTTAGTAATCTAAGAAATGTTAATTAAACCATACCCTTCAGATTAGTAGAAATTTAAAAGTTGGATAAAATTGTTACCTAAAAGGTAGAATAATGAGAATTTATGTACATTATTGATTGGAATATAAATTGATACCACTATTTAGGAAACCAAGTTGTCATTGCATTTGTCAAACAAAATTGAAGTAACAGGTATCCTGCTACTCAGTAACTCTACTCCTAGATATTCCCTGTAGAAAACTTCCTGTACATACACACCAGAAGATACATTAGAGGATATTTAAGGTAGTATTTTCCTATGATGACAGAAAAATGGAAGCAACCCATTCCAACTATAGTGTAATGAATTAAAAATTATGGTTTATTCCCAGAGTAAAATACTATATAGTAGTGATAATGAATAGTTGGCAGCTACGTATATCAACTTAAATTAATCACAGAAACATTACAGACAGTCCTCGACTTATGATGGTTTGACTTATGATTGTTTTGACTTTATGATGATACGAAAGCGATATGCATTCAGTAGAAACCTTATTTTGCATTTTGGTTTTTTTCTTGGGCTAGTGATGTGATATGATACTTTCTTGTGTTGCTGGGCAGCTATAATGAGCTGTCAGTCAACCACAGTCAGTCATTCCCTGTCAGCCACACAATCATAAGGTTAAACCAACCAATACAGTTATAACCATTCTGTACCCATACAACCATTCTATTTTTCACTTTCAGTATTCAGTAAATTAGATCAGATATTCACTTTACAACAAAGTAGGCTTTGTATTAGATTGTTTTGCCCAACTGTAGGCTAATGTAAATGTTCTGAGCATGTTGAAGGTAGGCTATGCAACCCACTCCAGTATTCTTGCCTGGAAAATCCCATGGACAGAGGAGCCTGGTGGGCTACAGTCCATGGGGTCACGAAGAGTTGGACACAACTGAGCGACTTCAGTTTCCCTTTTCACTTTCATGCATTGGAGAAGGAAATGGCAACCCACTCCAGTGTTTTGCCTGGAGAATCCCAGGGACGGCGGAGCCTGGTGGGCTGCCGTCTATGGGGTTGCACAGAGTCGGACACGGCTGAAGCGACTTAGCAGCAGCAGCAGCAGCAAGCTATGATATTTGGTAGATAAGTTACATATATTTTTGGTAGGTTTATTGGGATATAATCCCATTGGTTTCCTAAGATAATTGGTTTCCTATCATCTCTAAGAGCAGTAGAGATGTAATCCCATTGAATGAAAAAAGCAAGTCACTGAAGACTGCTAAACTATGATTCCATTTATATACAAAGCAAAAACAGGCAGAACTAAATAACATATTGTTCAGGGATACATACATACGATAAAACTGCAGAGAAAAAAGGAATGATTTTCACACAATTTGGGATAATGGTTACCTCTGGAACATGGAATGGAGAGGATATAATCAATTAGGGAGTCTCAAACTCAATTTTTCCATTTTTTTAAGTTGTGTGGTAAGCACATGGGGATTTATTATTCTTTGGTTGTATATACCCATCATGTTTGTTCTTTATTTGAATGATGATTTTTATTATAGAAAAATACAGCAATCTGGAAAGCCTAAAGTGTAGAGAGGGAAACAAAATAGTCTGTATTCCCTCACAGGCGTCTTTATTTCGCTTTATGCCTCCTTTCTGGTCTGTGATATTTCTAGTAATGTCTTTTTGCCCACCATTTTAGTAAAAAGAGTACTCCCCCCACCCCATCCTTATATTGCCTTTCCATCTCTAATATCTTCCTATTTGTTTGAACCTTAGACTGCCCTGGAGTGATATTTTGAAGTTACTCCCTTATAACCCTGGAGCGGCTTCCAATTGTCTGTTAAATCACTTTAAAAAGCAAGATTATAGACATGTAAAAAACTAATTTCGGGCTTCCTTTCGCCTTCCTCTCCTTGCCAAGACTGTTTCAGCTACGACAGTAGTAGTGCACATAGTGTGCCTGCTTCTTCGGTACGCGTTGCAGACGCCATTCACTCTGCTGCACCCCTTGTCACCCCAAACAATAGCATAATGATAAATAAAACAGTAACACATCCCTTTTGAATCAAACCCCACTACCTGTCAGAACTCTTTTATGAATTTATCTTCTTTACGAAGTTTTAAAAATACTCTCTCTATGTAGCTCTGTGATTGACTTAAACAATGTTTGGCATGGCTGAGTGGGTTTTGGGGAAGGTGGCCCAGCTTTTCTTCTCTCCTGGTGCTATGCTCAGTGCCTGGACCTTAATATAAACACAGCTTTTCTGGGTTCATGTAGTCTTTTAGTTGCCCTGCCTTCCTCCAGGTGATCTTCCCAACCTGGGGATCAAACTCAGGTCTCCCGCATTGCGGGCAGATGTTTTACTATCTGAGCCACTAGGGAAGCCCGAGTCTTGTAGTAGTTCTTGGTGTTTTTGTTACGGAGTTTGGGTATTGCCTTTTTCTTTCTCTCTTATATGCTCTCTCACTTTGTCCTGTTTCACAGATTTTCATATTGTGACATTTAGCCTCATACTTTTTTTAGTAGGTCCACTAATCTAAGCCTTCCTGCCTCATTTAATAAGGGAAGAGTGAGATATGCAGGGGTGGGGGTGGGGACAGGGAGGGAAGTTGATGATGGTAAAGGTCAGCTGTTGAAAGAGTGAAAGGCTAGGGTTCTGTCAGCATAGCAGTTTTACCGTATCCTGTGGTTAGGTTACATGTTAACTTTGTGGTGACCAGCGTGGGCATAATTCTATATTTTTTTCTCTGTGAGTATAATTGTAAATATTTTTCTATTTAAAAATTAGGGGAATAATTTGATGAGGCCAGTAAGAATTCCTTTTTGCTGATACTTCATGACCTGTTTGCATTCTTACATAAAATTCTTATTTCTTAGATTTTTTTTTTAAAACAAGAGACTCCAGAATCCCTGAATTTGAAATTGTCTGCAAAACTTTCCAATTCTATAAAGTCAGAATTCTTTATGTTAGAGCATAATTGCTTATCTCTAGAACCTACTATTAAGGACAAAAAGAAACACAAACATGTTCCTCGATGAGTCAGAAGTTAGCCAACTTTCTCTTAATCTGATGTTTGGATGAAGGATTTGCCCTTCCAAGTCTGGCTGAAAGATATGTATCCCTGCTTTTTCTCCAGTTGTTTACTTTACCTAGCACCTTAAATATACATTTACTATTGGCCTTATGTGGATACATTTGGATCATGTCTTTATTTTGTTTTTTCTTTTGGTCTGTGAATGTCTGTCAGTAACCCTGTGTCTTATAACCTTCCCTGGTACACTAGAATATGTTGTGTCCAGTACTTTTTGGTGGTTTGTACACAAAACCACAGAAATGGACTAGTTTTGATAGTCTATTTCTTTTGGTCCTGTAGAATATACTGTTGGCTTTTTTTTGGTGTTACTTGACATTAAGTCCCTAAAGTAATTGCAGCCTCGAAATCTTGCATGCAAATTATTAATGAAGAATTTGTTAGTCTTTCTGCTTACTTTGAACCACGATGTCTTTCAACTCTGATTTAGCAAATAGAAGGGACTTGTGTGCTAATTACCCTGTCCCTTCTAAAACACCAAATTTATTCTCATCTAGTATTACTGACCTAAACCCTTGTCACGCCTATAGCCCAGAGCTCTTACTCATATCGAATCTGCTCGTACACCCTGGCCCCCAGGGTATGATTTTACTTTGGTGTTGGTTTATTTATTTATCTCTATCCAGAGGAGGAAATCCGTCCTCTGTACTTAGTATACCACAAAGATTTTGTTCTCCTTCCAGGGATTGTACTAGAGGCTTTGCAGTGCCAGGATGTAGGACAGAGTGTTTTTTGTTATAGGCAAAGAAGAATGCTGCATTGATTGATTAAATCCAATAAATCTTCTCAATTAGTGAATTTTTTTTTTAAGACTTAGTATAAGGCCTAAAAGCCTCAGAGTGGTGGTGATGATGGAGGTAGGGATGGAAGAAATAGGTTTTTGTATATTAAGGTGTCCTGGAATGTATGTCTGTATCTGTAGAGCAGTAAGACTATTGTGAAGGAGCAGTAAAGTCTATGCTCTGCTGATTGCTCACTTGTTAACTGGGAGGAAATTTGAGGGTTAAGGGAACAAATCTCAATATTTTTTTATTTTGTACCATGTAGCTGTTACTATGCAGGGGACTGAAACATACACATACGGAGTAAAGTGGTATAAGGAATTACAGTCTGGTCATTTTTGTTTGTTTGTTTTTTCTGTAGATTTTAGGAAGGTCTTCATTGTCTTGTAGTCATTGCCACTATCAGAAAACAATAAACCCATTATCCTGGACTGACTGTGTAAACCAGGAAATTAGATTTCTGGTATGTTACCCAGAAATTTTAGCTCATAACAAACAGCCCTCACATAAGGAAGGTCCTTATGTCTAAGGCACGTGTCTAAGTTGAACTTCATTGTTTTGCCTATTTGTGGAATATGACTGTATTTTTGTGATCTTTCTGTTAACCTTTCTTAGTCTTTTTTTTTTTTTTTTAAACTTTTTGGCCACACTGCACACATGGCATGCTAGATCCCTGACCAGGGGTGGAACCTGTGCCCCCTACAGTGGAAGCACAGATTCTTAACCGCTCGACCATTGGGGAAGTCCCTAACTTTTCTTAAAGTTGTATTAGTCTGTCCCTAAGTTTTCTGAGTTAATTTAACAATTGACATAACTTGGATAGTATAAAACTTAAGCTCTTATCCTTTGAAAAATTATATATGTGCGGCTGAGTCTCATTGCTATCCACCTGAAACTATCACGGCCTTGTTAATTGGCTGTGCTGCTACTCCTAAGTCACTTTAGTCGTGTCCAACTCTTTGCGATCCTATGTCCAACTCTTTGCGATCCTATGGACCGGAGCCCATGAGGCTCCTCTGTCCATGGGATTCTCCAGGCAAGAATACTGGAGTGGATTGCATGCCCTCCTCTAGGGCATTCCTGACCCAGGAGTCGAACCTGCATCTCTTATGTCTCCTGCATTGGCAGGCAGGTTTTACCACTAGCATCACCTGTTAATTGGCTATACTCCAATATAAAGTTAAAAAAAAAGCAAAAATGAGATTCTAGAGTTCAGAATTTTACATGATATTTCAAATAGAGAATATGACTACAGGGAAAAATATAGTAGATCACCATGATTCTTTCCTTTCCAGAGTTTATGGCAGAACCTGAAACTTATACAATCTCACAATCCTTGTGCTTGTCCAGAAGGGTTCCATTTTTTATTTCCCCATGGAGTAAATGGTTAGGATATTGATTCTCAAAATTTGATTTGAATTCTGTTGGTAATCTATATGGTCCTACATTTTTGATCTTGGCAAAAACTAGCAGATTGACTTATATTTTAGTTTAGTTTAGCTCAGTATTAGTTTATGGTTTCCCACTGAAAGCAGTACTATTCCCTGATGAATCTGGCCTATTTATGCCTCTCTGTCTACCTGTCCAGTGTCTTGAAGTCTTGGTATTTCTGTGTCTCTACCTTTGTGTGTATGTGGGTGTCTTTTTGTATGAGTGGGAGGAATGAGGGTGAAAGGTAGTTTATGATGGTCTTTTACTTCACCACTGCAAGTCCAAGGTTTTAGATTATGAACTGAGTGCAAATAAAGCCCTAAACTCATGGGGAGAAAATGGTATTGATAACTGAATTTAATTTAAAGGAACTGAAATAGGATATGTGGTTAATTTTCTAATTAGGAAGTCCAGAGGCTATTTTAAGACATAAAGTTAAAGAATCCCAGGAGAGAAACTGGCCAGCTGTTCTCTGCCTCCCCCAAAGTTTGAGCAAGCGTTTCTGTTGAACTGACTGAATACCTTTTTCTAAGAGTGTGGTAGTAGTATTATGGTTATGTTTTAAACTAGAAGTGTTCTTATTTTTTTAGAGGCATCTCCTGAATATTTACAGATGGATAATGTCTGGTATTTGTTTCAAAATGATCTGGGAAAGGGGTGAGTGGGTGGGTGATATATATATAGAATAAGCTTGGCCACAGGCCAATAATTGTTGAGAATGGATAATGGGTACAAGGAAATTTATTGTGCCATTTTGTCTAACCTGGTATGTTTGAACTTCTTTGCAATAAATGTTAAAAATCCAGTGTTACTCTTTTGGGTGCCAGAATGGTAAACATTTAAACATTCTTTCTCCTCTTGAAAGAAAACGTTCAACTTTCTTTTGAACACACAAAACTAGGATGAAATTTCTCTCTTTCAGCAGTCAGTGACCCACTAGGAGTAGCTCCTTTATCTTCCTTTCAAAGGATTGTGTTTACAAACATGCTCAATTGGCCATGTCTAGGTTTATGATTTATTTAGGTGTATGATTTCCAGGAGGTGTGGGGGAAAAAAAGATAGTCACAAGAGCCAAAATTATAGATTTGGGAAGCTCAAAGCAAGAAGAGAAATCCTGAGAATTGAGTTAGCAGCAGTGTGTAACATGCGTCATGCCTTTGTAGAAAATATTGCAGGACACCTCTCAGAGGTGAGTTGGACTGCCAACTAGGGCACTTTCCAAAAACCTTGGGTCCATAAAGCATCAAATTTAGTGACAGCCCTTTTCTTTGACCTGTATCTTCCCTACTCATGACTTCTTTTTGATACAGAGCTAGGAAGTTCTGAGAGAGAAATAATCAGCTATTCCTTGCTTAAAGACAAAGTCTGTGTTTTAAGGGAAAGAAAAAAAATCTCAAGCAACAGCTGCATTTGTACATGCCAAAGTACAAAGACTTTCTGTCTTTATGGTGCTTTTATCTTATTTACATGGTTTTTACTAATCCAAATAATTATATGCTCATGTGGGTAGAATTGTTTTGCTCCTTGATCCAAGAGAGATGGGTGGGGAAGCACCTGCTTTTAGTCATTAAAGTCTTGTTGCTTTTGCACCGCATCCAGGAAAATAGTTAATAAACAAAAAGTAATTTGCCTTTTCCTGAGAATGAAAAGGAACACCTCTTTGGTTTCACTCTGTGAAGAAGAGCAGAGAGAAACCTCCAAGTTGGGTTTTCTATTTATTGAAATGAAACTGACAGGGACCCCACAGAGGAAAATGATTCCTGGGTTTTGGTTCTTCCTGCCCTCTCTCCCTCTCTGCCATAGAACTCAGCAACTGGAAGAATACCAGTTTTTGTTCCTTATTGGTGCTACCACCTGTTCTTATTGCTGAACTAAATGTTCTTGGCTTTCTTTGGTGTGAATAGGATCTCCCTCTGGGAAAGGTGGGAGGAGGGCGAAAAAGGGAACAGGAGAAGGCTCGTTCCAGCCTTGTGCTCCTGTGAGAGGGACACACAGGGGTTAGTGTGCTGCCCTAACAGAGGGGCTTTGTGCTCTAGCTTCTTCCAGAGCTGTGGCTCCACAGATGCACGCTGGGCAGGCTGAGGCTGCCTCATCCCTTATGCACATGCTTTTCCTAACAAGACCGATAATAGTTAAAATAAGAAAAGAAAGAATATGCAAGCAGAGGCTATTCTGAAAAGATATTCAGTGTGTATGGAGAAAGCTGTCTGTAACTAAGAGGTTAAAAAAGAGTAGCATGGAGATGATGCCACTGAGCCCAAGAGCCAGATCTGTTGTTGCATATGCACCGTGGATGCAGGCAGAGCTCTGACTTTAAGTCTTTCTTTCCCTTGTTATCTAGGTCATGGGAAATCAGCCTCTTAAATACAAGCGGCAGAATAGAGAAGAGTTTCAACCTTCGTACCCAGATCTCAAAGACTGAGGAGGTAGCTCAAGGCAGAAGTGTATCTGACTCAAGGCCTTTCTTCATAGGTCAGTGCAGGCAGTAACCTAAAATAACTCCCAAATAGAATGGTGATGATAATAACAGCAGTTAGATAGCGCTTTCATACTGTCAGACTAAGATATAAGTATCTGTCTAAGATATAAGTATAAAGATAGATAATTTAGGTAATCCTTAAATAATCCTAGGAGGTAAATACTATTATTAATTCTCTTTTAGAAGAGAAAACTAAAGCCTAGAGGAGTTAAGTAACTTGTTCAAGGTCATATAGATGATAAATAATAGGGCTGGGATTTTGAACACAAATAGTATGGTTCCACAGTCCATACTATTATGCTATTATGCTATGCCATCTCTCCATGGAGCTCTGTCCTTTCTCAAATAGGGTCATCGGAGCCATAAAGTATTTTGAGTGGCCATTTTCTTAATTCTCTCTAGGATGGTAACATAACTAGTACTGTGTGTAGGAGAGAAGTTAATTCATTAGGAGCTGTTGATGCCTTCAAGTATTAAGACTTAATTCTTGAGGAAACCCAGTTGAGAAACACTAAAGGGGCTGTAGTTTGCATTCGTTGTGTTTGTACAGAACTGTCCTGAAACTAATTTTGTATTGGTTTGTTTTGGAACTGATTGTGGGCTCTGAACAAAGGACCAAACCGTATCCATCCCTTGCCCAAGAGCATTGATGCCTTACCATTAATGATTGAGAAGAATGACAGGTGGGAATATGATCGCGGTTACCAAGTTTGGCCATGCTAAGGTGACTCTCTTTCACTATATCATCAAGTGTTCAGATCACCATATGTAGAAGCAGTCACTACTTCTTTTCCTACTTTCCTTTTCTTTTTTTCTTCACATTTTCCCAAGTTTCAAAATACCATTGGTCACTTGATCGGTATCCAGTTGCCCTCTGGGAGTGTTTAAGTGTGTTGGCCGGTATCCACTTGCCGCTGGGAGTGTTAACTGTGGACCTAGACCTTTCCTTTTGGTCTAGTTTAAGGGGTCACTGATAGATGTTCTTTCACTTCCAGCAACAAATTATGGAAGATCTTTCTCTGCCTTTACCTGATCTTATAATAGACTTTTTAAAACTTTCTAGGTCAGTCCAAAATAACTTAAAAGTAATTATAAGAGACCTCTGCCCCTAACTCCATGCTTGTTAAATAATACTAAATATAGTTTGTTGGTACTGCCTCCTTCATACCATAGACTTGTTTATAGGCAAATAATAGCCAGGTACAAGGTAAATTGTTCCCAAGTTATTATAGGGATAGCTGTTCAATGTGTATGAGGTGGAATGATGATATTAAGAAAATAGTGTGAAGAAAACAGTTCCTACTTGAAATTAGAAGAATGAGGTTTAGTCCCATTTTGCTTGAACTGGTTATATTACTTTAAAAATTTTCACTCAGAAAGTTGATTCTTCCTCTGCTTAAAAAGAGTAGGGACTTAATATTTTCCCTTAATAAGATCTACTCATATAAAATCATACATTCATTTAAAACTAGATTTTTAAAAATTAAAAAAAAAACGTTTAAAATTTATTTATATACTGTCTTAGCCGCACTGGGTCCTCATTGTTGTGTGGTTCTCTGTCCCGTGACAGCGAGAGGGGTTGCTCTCCAGTTGCAGTGTGAGGGCTTCTCAGCACGGTGGCCTCTCTTGTTGCAGAGCGCAGGCTCTGGGGAGTGTGGGCTTCAGTAGTTGTGGCGCTCAGGCTCGGCAGTTGTGGTTTCCTGGCTAGAGAGCCAGCCTCAGTAGCTGTGGTGCACAAGCTTAGTTTCTATGCAACATGTGGGACCTTCCCAGGTCAGGGATCAAACCTTTGTCTCCTGTATTGGCAGGTGGATTCTTTACCACTGAGCCACCAGGGAAGCCCGAAAACTAATTGTTGATAGCCTTTTACATGCCAGTACTATTCTTGGTGCTGGAGTATAGCAAGGAATTAAAGGATAGAAATTTCTGACTTCATATTCTAGGGAGTGCATTTAGACAATAAATAAATAAAATACATGGAATGACTGTTGGTAACAAGTGCCATAGGGAAAGTTAAAACAGATAAACGTGGGAGGTTTAGAAAAAGTGGGGGAAGCTTGCTGTTTTAAATAGAGTGATCAAGGAATACTATATTGAGAAAGTAATGTTTGGATAAAAATCTGAAGGGAATGAGTGACTGAGGTACTGCAAGTAAAGTGTCGAGTAAAATGAGGACCAAGAATAGCCATTTTAGGTTGGTGGGACCGCTTACTGTTAGCTCACATAGGTAGGTTGATACAAGTGGTCTCATTTCTGGTCTCATTCGTAAGTCTGAAAAATAACCCTGGATTTTTTTTTTAATATGAATAATTACTAACAAGGATTTCAGGAGAGAGACCTTCTTTTTCATGTTGATATGTCACTCACTGTTGGGGGAGTAGTTTATCTGGGTGGCTTAGAGTGGATCTGGGCCATGTAATGTCAACGAACACATTCTAATCTCCGGGCGGAGGGTCTAATACCACTGGGGAAGCCACCTCAAGCCAGGTGCCACTGTTGCCACTCTCTGTTTCCATTCTCTGCATATCACATTAATCATTGTTTCAAATACAGGTAAAGATGGAGAAGGCAGATACATTTAGTTACACCAAAATAAAAAACTGCTTTGCTTGAAAGATACCAGAAGACTCGAAGAAGGTATTTGCTATAAGTAGTACTCACAGAAGACCCAGAAAAACTAAGGCAGTTAGAAAGACTAAAATTAACCAGTTTGACTATATTAATTGCTGACAAGGATACGGGGCAATTTATTTATATTCAGGCACTGGTAGAAGTTTAAGTTGCCATAATCTCTTTATAATAGCAAAAAAGTGGAGACTGCCAAAATTTCTGTCAATTGAAAAATGATAAATAGATGTGCTAGAGTAACCTGATGTAATGCCATACAGCAAGGAGAAGGGGTGAAATGTGTGGATAACCTCAAAAATAATGCTGAATTTTTTTAAAAAAAGTAAAATTCAGTGTGATACTTCTTACATAAACAAAGAAGCTGTACACACAAGCATACTATATGTTATTGAGAGACAAATATACACACACACTTACAAATATATATAAAGTATTAAAAACAAAAGATTGTGCTGTGAACTCATGGTAGTGAGTGACTGGGCTTAAAGGGGACTTTAGCTTTATCTGCAGATTAGAAGTAAACATGATAGAATGTTTATTTCTGAGTGTTAGACATGTACGTATTTGTTATATTATTCCTTTTACTTTTGGGTAATTTTATAGCAGCTAAACAGTTTAAAAGAAGAGGGCCAGATTTCATAGGCTGAGTCACCAGAGAATAATTAGCCAGTTTATTGACCTATAATTTATCTTTATTTACTATAGACCATTTATCTCTTTATATATCAGAGGAAATGAGGTAACTGCATTTCTTTAACGCATGACAACAGTCTCTCCTAATGTGTCCTTAATGGTATATCACACTCAGATGGAAGAGCAAGGATCCTTATGAGCGCATGTCATGCCCATTCCTATGAATCTTGTTTTTTACTTTTTTTATTACTTACTGCAGGCATATCAACTCCTGGAAGGTACATTTGGTTCCATAGCTAGAAGCATGGAGATGCTAGCACGGCCGACTGGGATGCATAGAAGCTGAGTAATAGCACTGTGCTTTTCCCCTTGTCTAACCTCTTCTCCACAGGGAATCTTTAACCAGTTTCAGTGCAGTAGTGAAAAAGTGCTTCCATCTGACGCTGTCCGCAGTGCTCTGGCAAAGACTTTTCAGGATGAGCAGCGTTTCCAGCTGGGAATTATGGATGATGCCGCGGAGTGCTTTGTAAGTGCTGGCCCCTGGCCCTCTTTGATACGGGGTGAGTCTGTGGATGGTCTCTGTCAGGGACTTGCTACTTTACTGTGGTATTTACTGTATTCCTCATCTCTACAGCTAGCACTAGAATTTCCCTGGTTTCTCAGAGCTCTAAGTTGTCTCTGCTGAGTATGAATTCATTCTCAGTGTGAATTGTGGGTTTATTCTTTTTCCTTCAGGCTTAGGGTCGTTTTGTGCTTGCCATTGCACAGAACAGTAGCTTTCACCTTCAGAGGAGACAAGGCTCGTTATATAAATATAAATTGCTGGGTCCTACTCTCTTGAGTTTCTGATTTGGTAGGTTTGGAGTAGGGCCCAAGAATATCTGAAACAAGTTCCTAGGTGAGCTAATCCTGATACTCCTGGTCTGGGGAACCACACTTTGAGAGCTCCTGCATTACCCAGGATAATTAAATAGACAGTAGCTGAGTCCTTAGCACAAACATGATGTGCTACTTTGGGTGATTTTTAGTAGACAACCCTCACTTTTTTCAACTCCAGGTGCCACCCGTCAGTCTTCAGAACGCCCTCTTTGTGCAACTATTAAACAATCTGAGAAATGTACATCCTATTACAGGTTAAAATGTACCCCTGAGAAACTGGATCCCTGATTTATTGCTGGTAGGAATCTATAATGATCTAGCCACTCTTGAGAACACTTTGGCAGTTTCTTTTTTCCCTGTGCACCGCACAGCATGTGAGATCTTAGTTCCCTGACCAGGGGTTAAATCCATGCCCCCTGCATTGGGAGTGCAGAGTCATAACCACTGGACCACCAGGCAAGTCCCCTGGCAGTTTCTTAAAACACTAAACTTGAAAACTACCATAAGATTCAGAAGTTAGATTCCTAGGCATGAATCCCAGAGAGATGAAAACATATGTTCATATGAAAACCTATCCATGAATATTCATAGAAGCTTTATGTGTAATAGCCCCAAAGTAAAAAGCCCCAAATAACTTTTAATGGATAGATGGTGAGACAAACTGTGGTACTTCTATGCCATGGAATACTATGCAGCAGTAAAAGTAAACGGTTGATGTGCAACTACTTGAATGATCTAAAGGGAATTATGTTGAGAGAAAAACGCAGTATCAAAAGGTTGATCCCATTTATATAGCATTCTTAAAATAATAACATTGTAGAGCTAGGAGAACATATTAGTGGTTGCTAATATGTTAAGGTTGGGATTGAATGGGTAAAGTTATAAAAGGATAGCATTAGGGAGCTTTGTGGTGATGAAACCGTTTTATATCTTGATTGTGAAGGTGTTTATATGACTATACATGTGATAAAACTGAATTGAGCTTTACAGACCCACCGATGAATGTCTGTAAAGCCAGTGAAATCTGAATAAACTCTGGATTGTGCTGATGTCCATTTGCTGGTGTGGGTATCATACTATAGTTAGGTAAGATGCCTTCTGTGGAGGAACCTGGGTGAAGTGTGCATGGACTGCCTATACAATTTTTTTGGGAAACTTTCTGTGAATTGATAATTATTTCAAATTAAAAACTTTTTAAATATATCAGAGATATTCTCACCTCCCAGAAAGATTGCTGTCTCTCTGAGTAAACTGCCAACAAATTTGTGCTTTTCTTTGTTAAATGTTTTTCATACGCTGCTTTTGTTCCTTCCCTGTTAGGAAAACCTCCTGATGAGAATTCACTTCCACATTGCTGATGAAACCAAAGAGGACATATGTACTGCCCAGCACTGCATCTCCCACCAGAAGTTTGCGATGACACTGTTCGAGCAGGTGAACCTTATCTTTATCCCTATCACTTCTTAGACCTTTTCTTTAAGAACACTTTATCCAAGGATGTAGAGTGTCACATGGGGGCCAAACGAGTTAATGACTATGGCTACTGGTTTCACTTTTTTCTTCCTGGGCTTAGTGCGTATGTACCAGCTGTGGCGCCACTTCTGACCCGCTGCCTTTCATCCAGATGGTGCATTATATCTCCACTACTTCCCTTTGGTGAGTCTTACAGTGTTTCGTTCTCTGTATTCATAGGCATTCCTGGGTTTTAACCAAAGGCTCCCAGGTAGCTTGTAGCCTTATTGCTGAGTCTTTGCTATACTGTGGGATCTCAGAACAGTCATTTTGAATAACCTTTGTTCTCTTCCTTTCCTGTCCCATCTTTCCCCTTCTCTTAGTCCCAGTTCTGGCCAGCAGAGTGGGAGGAGGAATGGGGATTCTATGAGCTTTGGATTTGGGACCAAAAGGCTCACTTACTCTGTGGGACACTGAGGCTGGTCAGGACAAGGGGTTTTAGCATAGTGGGCAGAGGAAGGAAGTCAAACATGTGAGTTAGGAATCTGCATGAATGATTTATTTGATTTAGCTATAACTCTGTACAACTCCCCAAATCATCCCCCTTCAACTTCCCATCTCGAAGCAATCAGGCTATTTGTATGCTGGAAAGACGAGAAAAACCCTCACCAAGCATGTTTGGTGAGCTGCTGCAGAATGCCAGCACCATGGGGGATCTGCGGAACTGCCCGGTGAGTTGTCAGGTGTGGGGTTCAGAGTGGGGAGGAGAGCCCTGGGGTTAGTGGAATTAAGGCAGAGCCAGTGAGAAACATGTCAAACTGACCTTATATGTGTATTTCAGAGCAACTGTGGAGAAAGGATTCGGATTCGCCGTGTGTTGATGAACGCACCACAGATTATCACTATTGGGCTGGTATGGGACTCGGACCACTCAGACTTGGCAGAGGATGTCATTCACAGCCTGGGCACCTGCCTTAAGCTGGGTGATGTGAGTGTTAATTACCTGTATCTCTCACTTGGAGTTCTTGTATCTTAGTATTGCTCAAGGGCAATGAGCTCTAAACACAAAGGTGTATCCTAAATGACAAATATTAAAGAGTTTTGAACAAATGGATTGTATGTGTATGTAGACATGCATATGCATGCATGTACATGCTCACATTTCTGTGTATAGGTGGCAAAGGCTTTTTGGAAGATATGGAATGATCTTGGCCTTGAAAGCTACGATGGGCAGAGCTTAGTTATTGATAAAAATGAAGTAATTCAGTACTTCCTTGGTGGTCCATTGGTTAAGAATCTGCCTGCCAGTGCAGGAGACATGGGTTTGATCCCTGGTCCGGGAAGGTCCCATGTGTCACAGACCAGCTAATCCCATGTGCAACAGCTGCTGAGCCTGCAGACCCTAGAGGCTGTGCTCTGCAACAAAAGAAGCCGCTGCAGTGAGGAGCCTGAGCGTCACAACTGGAGAGGAGCCGCTACTCACTGAATCTAGAGAAAACCCACACAACGATGAAGACCCAGCGCAGCCAAAAATAAATAATTAATTTTTAAAAAAATCAAATAATTCATAGAGTTATCCTGTGCTCTGCTCATTGTTAGTTAATACCAGTGTATTCATCCATGGGAGGTAGTAAGGTCAAAGAGGTAAGCAGTCCTGACTAGTGCTACTGTGGGCGATGAAAGAGGCAGAAGTTGGTGACATGAGTCACAGATATTAAATTCATGGTGAGGAACCAGTGTCTGTTGACACGGTAATGAATTGGCTTGGAAGAGAGTTCTAGTGGTTTTCCACGCATCTATTCAGGGAAGTAGGGAACAGACTTCAAACATGGGGTCATTGCCTTATCAGCTGCATGTCCTAATATAGGTACAGCCAGAATTTTCCTTCAGTTCAGAGGAAGAGCCAGGAAGTTTGTAATTTCCTTTCTACTGGTTTCTCTCTCTGATGGTCCTGTGGCTAAGGAGATCCTTTGTTGTCTTTTAATGTCGTTAAGTTGTGGCTGAGAATAAGTGGACTACTGGGATCTTATTTTAGATTTCCTTGCCAAAGACTCTCTGACATAATAGCTCTGCACAATAAAGAGCTCACTTTTTCTGTAGCATATGTTTTCTCTTCTACTTTTGTTTTGTTTTTATGATTGCTTTCTCAACCAAACAGGTTCCTTAAGGCAAGAGTCCTTGCCTTCAAACATTTTATATGTCTCTTTGTACCCAGGACAGTGCTGGACATCTTGGAACTGAAATGCTAGTAACCAGTGTGAAGCAATTCCTCCTCCTAAGGCCTTTCTTATCCTCTACTTATTGTCTCAGCAGGAACTTTGTATTTATGGCACCAGCTGATAAATAACTTTTGAAACTTAAGAAAGTTTTATTCTTTTTTTTCCCCCAACATTCCTGGCTCCTCTTAGGATAAGCCCCAGCAAGAAAAATTATTAAAATGTATGAAGAAGCATCATCACCTTACCAGTTTGACCATTTTCTCTCTTTTCCTTAAATTCTGCCTTTTTAGATTCATTACTTATGATAATATGGACTAGCCAAACAAGAAGCAAGTCAGTACCTTAATTAAGAAATGATGGAGTCTTTTGAGAGATGATATGAGAGGATTGAGTATGTGACTCTTCTTTGCTTTCTCCTCTTTCCCCACAGCTGTTTTTCAGAGTGACAGATGACCGGGCTAAGCAGTCTGAACTGTACTTAGTAGGAATGATCTGTTACTACGGCAAACATTACTCTACATTCTTTTTCCAAACAAAAATCCGCAAATGGATGTATTTTGATGATGCTCATGTCAAGGAGGTAGGAATATTCAAACCCTTCTTGATGTGTTTGGTGCCTGGGACAAAAAACTACGGTTATTTGTCTTCAGTGTTTTATTTTCATAATTTTGTTGTCTGTCTGCCTGTCTCTCCCAACAAAACAAGTTCCTTAAAGACAGAATCAATTTATCTTCTATATTGTCTTTGAATCCCCTCACCAAGCATTCAGCACAGTTCTCTATTTATAGTTAAAAGGGCTTTTTAAATACAGTCATTGGTTGATTTGAGCAAGAACAATCTAATGTCTCAAATTAGTTTATAAGCTTAGCACGGAATTCAGAATTCCAAATCTTGGAATTAACAGTGAGTAATGCTTTGTCTCAGGACTGCTATAAATTGTTTTGTAGTAGTTATCTCCCTGAAATACTCTATCGTGGATTAACGTGTTTTGGGATAGTGTAAAAAAAATAAGGCCATGATGATATTTAAAGCTGGAAATTTGGTGCTATCTAAACCATGGAGCATGTGGCTGAAGTAGTTTAAATGATCCATGTGAGTTAGGAAGCCTCTTGTGATAAGGTTAGCATCTAGGAAATTGCTGACTCTAATCTATCCCAACTGTGGACCTTTCGTAATATTTTCCACAAATAGTAAAGTGGGAATTTGTCAAATTCCCTGATTCTCTTCTTCGTCTCTTTTTTACTGTTGTAATTTTGGGCGACTTATGTAAGTTCTTTGAGCTTTAGATTTTTTTATTTGAAAAATAATACCACCGCCTTATAGTAAATATGGTTTGTATGAGAAAAGCATATAAATGTGTTTCAGTTAAAATAACTCAGTTACACATTTACTGAACATCTGTTATGAAATAAGCACTGTGCTAGTTGTCTGACTGCAAGAACACACCGTCTAAGAACGTGACTGGTGCAGACTTAGGAGAAGTCAGTGTGGGGATTTGACTGGATTGTTGTTTCCGTGGCTGTCCTGTCACTTTTTCCCACTGGCAGCACTGAATCCAGCACAAAGCTAAAGCTGCAAGCTTCAGCTGTCCATGCTAAGCGGTTTGACATTTTATGTCCTGCCACATGTGAACTCTGAAACGGAATGTCACTTATTCTAAGGCAGTCTGTGAGAGAGTTTCTGTGTGCTCTCTAGCTTCATACAAGTGATTGTAATATTTAGGAGAAAATGATAGAAATGCAGATTTCAAGGAGGGGCTTTTATTTGATGTCTGTGAAAAGAAATTGGTCCCCAAGTACAACTGAAATTGCCTCACATAGCATATTCAGCTTTGAGAACTTTTATTCATATTTCACAACTGAATTGATGTTTTACATGAATAAGAATAATTTTATTCATCATTCCTTAGCTAAAAGGATCTCACAAAAAAAGAATTAACAAAAAATTCATTGGTACTTTCCTGGTGGTCCGTTGGTTAAGATTCTGTGCTTTCACTGTGTAGGAGGCACAGGTTTGATCCCTGGTTGGGGAACTACCTGCATGCCTCATGGTGTGGCCAAAAATTTTAAAAAAAGATTTTGTCTTAAATTTAGGTCTGTGATCTCTTCTGTTGTCTTTTTACCCAGTTCTTGTCTTTTCATCTCTTTTTCTTTAGAAAAATAGAACAGAAAGATATATGTTGAATTATGGACATGAAGTATAATTGTCTTGCTTTTCTGGTTGTTCTGGTTCAGATTGGGCCCAAGTGGAAGGATGTGGTGACCAAATGCATCAAGGGGCATTATCAGCCTTTGCTGCTGCTTTATGCAGATCCCCAGGGTACCCCAGTGTCCACCCAGGACTTGCCCCCCCAAGTTGAGTTCCAGTCGTACAGCAGGACATGCTACGATAGTGAAGATTCAGGTGAGCAGCCCAGCTCTTTACTTTCCTCCCTCCCTCTGGCCGTGTGATGACTAGATAGTAGGGTCTCATAGCCATGAGCCTAGCACTTGACTTAGCTTGGAGAAAGATAAGGCAGATTTGCCAACTCGTGCTGAAGCCCACGTTGTGCCAGGCTTAGTTGCCTTCACTGTTGTCTGAATGTGTTGTTTTGATCATCTGGCCCTGATTCAAAAGTCAGAAGGAAGTTATGTTGATTTAGACTGAGATATTAAGTTTATGAGGAAACCTCATTATTTAACCATCTCATATTGCTAAGGTGACTGATTTTTACTAGCGATTTAACAGTGATGTGAATTGTTAGGACCAAGAAAATGATACGAGTTACTACAAAGCTAGTCACTTTGTTCGGGATGAGAGATTTTTGTTTTAAAATGCCAAGTGCAGAAGCAATATTCTGTAGCTGTTCACTTCTAATTCAATTATTTGGAACTTAAATCATGTTTTCCTGTGGAAACAATTTCAGCTTTATTGCTAAGATCTCAGGTTGTCCCTCAGAAATTCATCCTATAATAGAAATACAACCCTGATGGTTTTGGCTTGATTCCTAAAATGAGGGAAAAGTCATGTTCTTTTTCCTGTTTTGGATCTAGGGCTGGATGGCCCTGCGTATAATTTTGAAAGAGAAGAGACTCATCTCTGGACTCTTTTCCTCTTTCTTTGTGCCTCCCTCCCACTTGGTGTGCTCACTCCGCCCTTGCGCCCCACCCAGACCTGCTCTGCCGCTTCTCCCTTCAAACACCCATTCACACTGTCGTGCTTATCTCAGCCAGGTGTGCAGAGGAAAGCAGTCCAAATGAACTAATTCACACCAAAGTATAAATAACTGCCCCTGAATGTCTCATGCATGTGAAACATGCTTATAATTTATAATATAAACTAAATTTTTACAAATGACTTTTCTGACAGTATAGGAGAAAAATTATGGGATAGGGAAGCAACGTGTTATGTGTCAGCCTGGGACTTGCCATCTAACTAGATTTTGCTTTCCACAGCTTTTTTCTTTCTTCTTACTTTTCCCTCCTTCAGCTTTCTAAAAGCCCCACAGTTTTTCACAGTGGCAGGCAAATTGAGGGCTTCAGCAAGGTAGGGGCAGGAGTGGGAGGCATTATTTATATGTGTGTGTGTTATCTGAGGTTGGGTGTCAGAAAGAACAGCTCTGGTATATCCTTCTTATCCTACTGTTTAGGAAGTTCCTACCTCATGGACTTGTGTTGCCATCCAACTCTTTGCCCCTCTCTCTGTCACTGTCATCTCTCTCCTCACCTTTGCCTGTCTCCTCCTTCCCTCAGGGAGGGAGCCCTCCATCTCAAGTGATACTCGAACAGATTCCTCAACGGAGAGCTATCCCTACAAACACTTCCACCATGAGTCTGTGGTCAGTCACTTCTCTTCTGATTCTCAGGGGACAGTCATCTATAATGTGGAGACTGATTCCACGTCTCAGAGCAGTCGGGACACAGGTAGGGACTTAACACAGTCAACCCTGCCTGCCTTACTCTATTCTACATGGAGGGTCTCCCAAGAAAAAGGAAACGTGGCAAGTCAGAAATGTTTGTCATGCAAAGGGGGCAATGCAGAGAACTTGAGTAATTGACTGGGATGAAAGGAAGCAATGCAATTCTGAATGAACAATGGTGTTCCATTGGACACGTGCCTGTCAACAGCAGCCTCTCAGTAAGGACCATTGTAATGAGATTATTTATGTGATTATAATGTGATTGTTTATCCTGAAGTCTTTTTCTAAAAACTTTTCTCCTGCTGTGCTCTTGATCCCTCATTCTCATAGTGTCCCATTAACCATTGTGATCCTGCACCTCATCACATTCACATCTCAAAGGGATTTTCGAGAAGGGATGTATTTATGGATGGGGAACCTGCTCATCACCTTGCTAGGCTTCCTGAAGGACAGAGAACCAAAAAAATGAAAAGTTAGCCTGTTTGTTATTGTGAATTCCATGCAGAGAATGTTCTTGAATTGTTCTGTTAATCTATAGAAGATTGTGCCTGTGTCAGTAGAAGAAATCATTACAGGGTATAAAAGGAAGAACAGTGAGTGACTTCTGAGACAAAAAGCTCATCATTGAAAGCATAGAACAGTACCCATACTCTTAGAGACTTGGGAATTAGTGTTTACATCCTGTTCATACCCTTAAAAAAAAATAGAGGCTCTCAAACATATTCAAAAGTATACAGAATAGTATGCAGCCCCTTCACGTACCTGTCACCTAGTTTCAATAATTATAACTCTTTGTCAGTCTAGTTTTATCTGTACCTCTGCCCACTTCCCCTACTCATGGGTTATTTTGAAGCAAATCCCAGACATTATATCCCCTTTTCCAGAAGTATTTTAGTATGTATCTAAAATAATCATTTTTTAACATACCATTAACTTCTTAAAACCGTTAAATAACCAGTGAGTGTTCAAATATCCTAGTGTCTATAATTTCACATTTTTAGTAGTTTTTTTTTTGACTCAGAATCCAAATGAGCCACATTGTAATGGGTTGATAAATCTTGCATTTCTTTTCATCTGCAGGTTTCTCCTCTATTTCTTCCTTTCTATTTATTGTTGTACAACTAGATAGTTTGTGCTACAGTTTCTCCTCATTCTAAATTTTGCTGATTGTGTCTATGTGGTAAACTTTAGCATATTTCTTTGTCCTCTGTATTTTTTATAAATTGGTAGTTGGATATAGTGTTTTGGTCAGATTCATGTTGGATTTCTTTTGATGACTGTTGTATGAATGACTACGGCAAAGTGTGATTTTTGTTAGATGATATTTCTGAAACTGAACCAGGGAGAAACCAAGTCACAGGATAAATGAGGAGAGTCAGGTTTATTTTAAGGGTTTGTGAATGGCCGGGGGTGGGGAAGCATGCACATTGGTTTAACATTAGTGAATTTAGTTGTTCCAGTTGATTTCCTCCTTTCTTAAATCTTTCTTAAATCAGCCCAGAGATTGCAAATTATTAGATAAAAGCAATAAAAGATTGTGTTGGTAAGTGATTGTAAATATGTAGCCATATCATTGCATCTTGTACCTGAATATGTATAAGGATTTTCATAACTAACATATGAAAGCAAATTTCTGCTAGCTCTCAGACATTTTGAGAACCCTAGGGGGTTTCCTCTAAGTCTACATTCCAGTTTATTTCAGTTGCTTAATTCACCTTTGGCTTCCAGCAGCTTAAACCTTTAGAATCTGACTGTGGTCAGATCATACATACGTACATACAGTATGTACATTTACGTACTGTGGTCATGAAATGTGGCAAGTTACGTAAAAGAGCCCAGATCTCCCGGGTTTCCCAGAGATAAGTATTGAGGAACTATGAAATGTAATCTCTGGGTGAAGTCAAATTTGGTAAGACTTGGGTTATGGCTGGGAATGATTTGAATTATTCAAAGTTCAAATGTCCTTTGGGATGATTCCCAGACCCAATTCTTAACACATGTTTAGAATTGGGTCTTAAAGCCATACATAGTCAGAGCTTTTGTGGGCAAAGCCTAGGGCCCCCTGAGATAATACCAGATGTAACAGAAATTAGCCTTCACTTAATTTGTGTTGTTAAATAAATAGAAGGAAAACTCTGTCTTCTTTTAATGAGAATGAAAATATATTGATACATGACATTCTTATAAAATCTTTAAAACGTTTGCTTTTTACAGACTACCAAGTGATATATCCTTCTGGGTCACCAGAAAGGATTATGAGGGAGACTGAGACTGGTCATTGCTCAGGAGACACTGTAAATTTGGAAATTCCTGATAAATACTTGAGCTTAAAGCCTTTGTCTACTGAGAGATTTCTGCTGCACTTAAATCAGATACATAGTTTTGGCCTCTGCAGCTTCTGATCCCCTAAGTTTGGTGACGCTGCCAGGAATCCCAAAGGGAGAGTAGGTTCTCAAATGGATGGAGGTCAGTCTCAGATACCAACTTACCCTCATTTCCTTGTTTTCTTCAGGACACCTGACTGATAGTGAATGTAATCAGAAACTCCCATCCAAGAAAGGGTCATTGATAGAGCGCAAGAGGAGCTCTGGCCGGGTCAGGAGGAAAGGCGATGAGTCTCAGGCCTCAGGGTACCACAGTGAAGGCAAGCCCCCTGCAGAGCTTCTCTTTCTTTCTTTCCTCTGTCTCGCTTTTGTCACACTTCAGCCTGTGGCTTCTTCTCTCTGCTCAAAGGCCTTTCTTTCTCGACTCTGGGGTCTGGGTATCCATGATGGCTTTAAACGTTTACAGTTGTTTCATTCTTTGTGTTTTTAGGAGAAACACTGAAAGAGAAGCAGGCTCCTAGGAATGCCTCCAAATCATCCAGCAGCACCAACAGGCTAAGGGATTTTAAAGAGACAGTCAGCAATATGATCCATAACAGACCATCCCTGGCTTCTCAGACCACCCTAGGACCTCCTTGTGTAGGGAAGGGAGGAGAACAGACGGACAAAAAACCTCCTCGGAGCCTGCCTTTACACTCTCGTGACTGGGAAGTAGAGAGTACCAGCAGCGAGTCAAAATCCAGTTCTTCTAGCAAATATCGTCCAACATGGAGACCCAAACGGGAGTCTCTGAATATTGACAGTATCTTTAGTAAGGACAAAAGGAAGCACAGTGGCTATACCCAGCTTAGCCCCTTTTCTGAAGATTCAGGTGAGAAGATAATTAGGGAAGAATTGAGCTTTTGAATAAAGTTGATTTATATATATATATATATATATATGTATATATATAAAGCCTGGGTTTTCTGGTAGACTTGGCAAGTATATTTTTACCTTGAAGGGTAAAAATTTTACCCTCATGAGTGGCCTACTGTGGATGTGAGCTCAATGAATGAGTTACTAGAGGGAGGGGTTAGTTGTGTCTTGTTTTGAGGCAGATGCTAAATCTACCTCCCTTTCCACACTTGTCCTTTAATTGGTATAGCAAAAGAATTTACACCAGATGAGTCAAGCAAGCCGCCTGCTTATGACATTAAAACTGGACCAAGCCCCCAGTACAAGATCTGGGGCCCAGCACGGCCAGGCTGTCACTTTTTAGAGCAACACCCTCGCCTCATCCAGCGAATGGAATCTGGCTACGAGAGCAGTGAGAGGAACAGCAGCAGCCCTGTCAGCCTGGATGCAGCCCTGCCTGAGAGCTCAAGTGTCTGCAGGTATTGTTTGGCCTTTGAATAGCTGTATTGTTCCTCACAGAATGTTAGCCACCAATGTTAGCTCTTAACTCACACAAGTAAAGCGATGCACTGTGTTGCCCTGGTGTGGGCAAGCAAACTGTGCTCTATCAATTTCTGTGGCAACAGCACCCTCTGCTGGGGGAAGAAGCAAAGGCATTTGAGAAAGGGGAGACAACTTTTTTAAAGTGTTATATTCAAAATAACTGGCAAACTTTTAATGAAAGAATGAGTTAGTGAATTGAAACTTGTATACGATCAGAGAGAAAATCCAATTTTTGTTTATTCCTGCCTTTTATTTTACTATTTTTATTTTTAGGTTCACCAGGGAGTCTGTGTCTTATGAAGCCAATGATATTCATCATTCCATAAGATAACAATGACAGTTTAATAGTGGTCATTACACCTTGTCCATAAAACCCATTTGCTTTATATATTTCAGATCTCCATACATTGTTTTTTTACTGAGTTGCCTCAGAGACAAGTTTGCTAACAGTATAGTTGCTTTGAAAGGAGGGAATCATCTACAAGATTGATAAACTGTATCATCATACTTTCCCACTGCTCTTACCTGACCTCAGACCCTGTTCAGTTTTACACATGCAAAGATTCTATAAAAGTGTAGGAAAGAGGAAGGCAGTGTATATAAGAACATCTGTTTATTAATTCATTAAAGAAATTTTGTGCCAGACACACACAAAACGTGAATGAGGTGCGATAAGATGGGGGAACGAATGGGTGTTTCGATATTCAGAAATAGTTTAGCAGATATTTTAATGTTAGTTTGGTGCTTTGGGGTTTTGTTGTTGCTTTTGGAGGGAATTTGGTCCTATGACTGTTGCTGTTTACCAGCGTTCTGATGCTTTCCCTCGCCTCTGGTTTCTGTTTTGAAGGGATCCAAGTGCTAAGAGGTCAGCAGGATTGGCCCCTTCCTGGCGTCACATCCCCAAGTCTCACAGCAGCAGCATCCTGGAGGCAGACTCTGCCGTGTCCAGGAGTGGCTGGATGAAGAACCAGCCCCTTTCAGGTAAGTGGAGGGACACTGGGTTTGGAGAGCTGGATTTCACTGCTAGTTCTGTCTGGAAAACAGCCTAACCTGAGCACATTTGAAATGAGAGGGCAGTTGCACTTTGTTTCACCAGGACGTGAACGTGAAGGCAATTGATCCGCTCTCTCTCCAGGTTTATCTTTTTCGTTGTTGTTCTGTCACAGCTCACTTGCTTGCTCCTTTCCTTCTGGTGGAAGCAAGAAGGAACAGAAATACGGTGAACAGTGTCAGGAGCACCTGCTTTCCTCAGAAGAATACGTCCTGGGGCTTTCCTCGGTGTAGAGGCATCCTCTTGGGAATGGACTTTTTATTGTTTATTTCTCTGAATTGAGATAACAAGGGGGACATGTAGACTATAGACAAAATTGGGAAATGAGCAGGTCAGAGCTACCCTTACCCCTGCCTCTCTATCCTGCCTAGTATCCCTGCTTGGTTTTTCCTTCTTGAACGTGCCTGTGTCCCTCCTTCTCCAAAGAAGCTCTAAAGGGATGATCTGACTCTTTCACACTAGATGTATGTGACTGGAAATGCCTGAAAATGTGCTTTCTTTAAGAGAAGCTAGTATTTTCACAAGTCAAAGCTTAAAGATAAAGGAATATTGGAATTTTAGGCATCATACACCAAGCATAGAGATTTGAGGTAGTCATAGATTTTATATCCTATTTACATTCTTCTCACAACACACATATATACTTAGAGTGCATATTCAAATAAGCAAAATAAATAGATCCCTACTTAGAGCAGAAAATCGAGGTAACAACTATATAGTCTCCCCAAGATGGAGACTTTTTGTGATTTTTGAGGGAAGATAATATGTATTCAGTATTGTTTAGTCAGCTGAGGATTTCTGGGATCCGCTTGTCTAACTTAGAAATCAACCTTCTATGAAAGATGTGTTTCATCATCCCCCTTTTTTTCTGGTATGTTAGATGAATCGGGAGTCGCATGTGTGGGCAGAAGTTTAATTATGGTCTGATTTAATGAACATCTGAATATAGATTTGTGGCCAGCTCACTAGGGAGATGAGGACAGAATGCTACACGGAAAACTGTAGAGATGAGTCCAGGAACTTTACTGGTTTGACAGCCAGTTCTCTTAATGACCACGGAACGTTCCTAGAGGTGGCTGGAAGTGTGATATGCAGCAGAAATAAAAAGGTCTGAACTCTTTCAGGTATGAGTGATGGGCATGGACTGCTAACATCTGGCAAAGCAGAACAATGCATGTAGGGGCAGATAATCTCTGAAATTCTGGGCTAGAGTAGGTTACAGTTAGAAACCCATGGAAGAAATTTATTCTTCCTAATGAAATTATAGGTTTAGTTTATTTCCCACATTTTGTCTCATATTGACTAACATAGTTTTGAGATACCTGTGCTCTTACTTTAGCCTGTTCTCCCTTCTCTTTTAACAGCCAGTAGCTTTTCAGCACACTAAAGACTGAATCTTATGACTTCACTGATAGCCCTAATTCTAGACTAGCTGTATAGAACTCACCAACTGGATTCCTCAACTTGTAAAAGATATTTGGCAAGGAGTTAGAATAAATTCCTTATATACTACACTACACTACCATCCTCCTTGTATAGTAAACTCTATTTTTTTTTATCTGGTGACTGATCACCCTTTTAAAAAATTACAGAGGTTAACACAAGTCCAACAGTTTGGTAACCTGCCCTGTGCCTCTTGAGTTTGAAGGAACCAGTGTTACCATTATGGTATATATCTTTCTACATCTCTTTCTATGCTTTGTATTCTATGTACAAGTATAATGATAAGTTTATTGTAGTTGTTGTTTAGTTGCTAAGTTGTGTCCAACTCTTTTGCGACCCCATGGACTATAGCCCACTAGGCTCCTCTGGCCATGGAATTTCCCAGGCAAGAATACTGAAGTGGATTGCCATTTCCTTCTCCAGGGGATCTTTTTGACCCAGGGATCGAACCCACATCTCCTGCATTGGCAGGTGGCTTCTTTAGCACTGACCCACCTGGGAACCCCTAAATAAATTTATTACTACCATTTGAAAATAAATAAAAGAAAGTTATACTATAGATATTATTATATCACTTAGCTTTTCACTTAATATATCGTGGTTATCCTTTTAGATCTATTTGATTCCATCTATGAACACTGATAAAATTAAGGTTTACTACTATGGATATTTTACAAACTCATTTGGAAGGTGGTGGAAATTAAGGGAGAGAAATTGACTTGCTTGAAACTTCCTGGTGAATCAGTGGCAGTAGAGAATGCTCCTTAATAGTTAAAAGCTTGGATTATGAATTTAAGCTATTTGACTTTAATTCAGCTTTACCATTTGCCATCTTTGTTATTTTGGGGAAGTTATTTATTGTCTTTGTGACTCAGTTTCTTCATTCTTAAAATGTGGGCAATAATAGTATCTACCTCACATACTGTTGAGAGGATTACATGAAATAATACAGGTAAAAGTGCTTGCAACTATGCCGGTCGCATAGTAAATGCTCAACAAATGTGGCCGTGTTGTTATTTTTGTTATAAAGTGCTCAATAAATATCACTCTTATTATTATTATTCATGCCCCAGGTCTCATCCTGAATCTGATATGGAAAACACTATCCAAATTTGCATTCCAAACTGAAGCCAAGAGTTCCAAAGAAAAAGCAGTGTGGTGACCATGAATATAGCAGGTGCTTAGTCTTGGTTATGGGAAAGTGGCGATTTCTCTTCTCCCTTGCTTGTATTCCAGGTGGGGAGATATCTTCCAAAACTGAACTGGATGAATTGCAGGAAGAAGTGGCCAGAAGGGCACAGGAACAGGAACTTCGAAGGAAACGAGAGAAGGAATTAGAGGCAGCTAAAGGGTTTAACCCTCATCCCAGCCGCTTCATGGACTTGGATGAACTGCAGAATCAGGGTAATTGTTGTGAGCATTAGGTTCTGGGTGATGGGGACAGAGAGAGGGGGAAGGAAAAAGGTATTTGAGCTCATAAATTCTGTCTTTTCTTTAGCAGAGTTTTATTTTTATCTTAATTAAGCCATTTCAGTGAGAACTAAAGTAGGAGGCAACAAGCCAGTTGGTTAGAGACAGGCGCTGATTTGGGGCCTGTTAAAAGCTTGTAGATTGGAGATAGTATATTGTTCATGGAAAGTATTTCTGATGAGCAGCTATAGAAGGTGTAAATTAAACTACTGACAGTTCAGAAACAGCAGAAAAAGGCAATGAGTGAACCTCACTGACTGTGAGGGGAATTCCTGCTCCGCAGAAAAATGCCCTTGAGATTTCCTACCTGGAGCTTCAGGAAAGTGGATCTACCAAGGAGGTTGTAAGAACAAGAGGCTGACTGCCTTTTCATCCTCTGATGGTTCATTTTCCAATCTCACACAGTTGTCCTGGCCTTTATTTCAGCTGCTCTGGCTGCCCCAGATTAGTTACTGTTTTTTTCTTCGATTGCTCTAAGATGTCATTTTACACCAGCAGAGACTAGCCTTCAAAATAAGAGTTTAAAAAGGCTGAGGTGTCTATTTTAAATAGGCCCTGAAATCTATATCTCTGTTTGTCTATGAAATAAATTTACTGTTCAGAACCTCCAGCCAGATACAGCAGATTGTGCTGAAGCAGTGTAAAGAGCAGGAGCCTGGGCTGTTTTGGGTGGCTGCTTTCTCTTGCTCACTTCTTTCTTCTTATCAACACTCAGAGAAACTTCCTGGGCTTTTTGGGGGGCCCCTTTTCTCCTCTAATTCTACTGTCTTTTGATTCAAGGCCATTGTTGCCTTACACTTCCCAGAATATTGTATTTGTCTCCAAATTAGCTTACCTTTCCTAATTTCTTAGATATCCCTCTACTTAGATAGCTTTTTCTGATTTTTTTTCCTTAAGCTGTATCACATTGGGGTCTCAGGTTTATATTGCTTCTGAAAGAGGGGTCTTGTCATCTTCCTCCCTTGCCCTTCTCCCCGCTCTGTCAGTTGGGTAGTGCGTCAGAGTTGAGAATGGGTCCCTCTGGTTGTATTTCACTGTCAGTGCTCCAGATGTTTTGGTTTAGCATCTCCTGGAAGAGCAAGGAATGGGGTGCTAAGAATTCGGGAGGATAAGAATTAAAATTTAGTACAATGATTGGCCAGCTGTAGTTTTCCTATGTCTCTGTAGAGAACATTTTTTAATTGCTGTAGCCACCACCTCTGATTATAAAGGTTGCATAGATTCAGTTGATTTCAGATATAATGAGAAAATGTCAAGCCTGTGTACCCCCTACCCCAGGAACCATAACTCTAGAGGTGGAGTAGAACCCAAATGCTACTCCCACTGTCTTCCCATTATTCTCCAAAAGTTATTAGTGAGTTAGGGAGTGAATGATAGGGGTATGGAAGAGCTTTTCTTACCATGCCCAGCTGGAGTTTAATGGAGGATGGGGATATTATGGGAGAAATAATATGATTTTTTTTTTCTTGTGAGCTTGTAAAACTCCCCATTAATTCCAATCACAGATGAAGTTACATTACAGCTGACTACTGATTTATGGTTATGAGTGAGTAAAAGGCAGTGGGATACATAAACCTGAGGATTTACACTTGCAGTAGTTTGCCACTTTTTATCTGGCACTGCTCTTCGACTCCTGTACCTGCTTTGGCACATATTCACTTTTGGGGAGAAGGCAACATTTCATGGTCACTGTGTGGGAAGGTGACTCTCTTATGGTAGGTTTGGTGAGCAAGGGCAGGATAGAAGTAAATACTTAGCTGTGCTAATGAAAGGTATGTGTGTGCAAACCAAGAATAAAGATGGTTCCACTGACTTGGTAGGTGTATTGAAGTTAGGAACTGTAGAACACCTGTGCCCAAGAGGAGTACTGATTTTCCAGGTGCGGGTGGTATAGAGAGGACTACGAATTAGTACAGGAAAGAAGTGTTACACATGGCTGTCCACAGAGTCATGAAGCCACTTTGCCTTAACACAGCAGTGGAGGTCTCAGGGGAGATCTGGGGTTCTGGACACACACTGTCAAGATGTATCTTGTTACAGTCTTGTGGGGAAGCAGGTCATTTCCAGGCAGAAGAACCCACCCTTCTATTATAGACAGTACTTTGTTCTTTCTTGAGGGCTGTCCTAAGAGGTCTTGGAGTTGAAATATGTGGTGGGCAATGACATGCCCGTCTTTCATGGCTTTGGTAAGGTCTCAGTTAAGGCAAAGAAAAGTGGATGTCCTACAAGTTTCATGGAATTCTTATTAGCAATGGTCAGTTGGAGTAAAGGTATACCAGACGCTCAGCACTGAGGATTTATGTGCACCGAAGGGAAACAACAGTACATATGAAAAGTTGGAACAGGTTGTTATGAAAATGAAAAGTGCTGGCCCTTTCAGGGAGGAGTGACGGCTTTGAGAGGTCCCTGCAAGAGGCAGATTCAGTGTTTGAAGAGTCGCTGCATCTGGAGCAGAAGGGAGACTGTGCTGCCGCTTTGGCTCTCTGTAACGAAGCTATCTGTAAGTAACTCTAACCGCTATGGCTATGGCACTTTTGACTAACTTCATGATAGTAATTCACTCAGATAGGATAAAAAGAGCTTTTAGGTTTCATTACTCTCACTCCCCCAAACTGAGGCCCTTTAGCTATCTTTTCCTTTCAGATTCCTAAATGTGCTGGGCACTGTCACTGTGGCCTGTGGATATTTACTGGAAAAATCTCAGCGGGAGTCTACAAATGAACTATCCAGCCATACCTATCTTCTAATCCCCAAATAAAGTTAGGTCTCAGAGGCGAGGTTAGTCTGCTCTTGGTGCTAGTTACTGACTAGCGTGGTGGAGCTGAGGGCAGGAAGAAATGAATAAATTGGCTGTGACTTCCTAGGCCTGTGACTTCTTACCGCATATTTGATTCTTTATGTTTCTCCCCTGCCTTCCTGGTATGCTGCACCATAGGGTTACAGCAAGGGACTAAGAATTTGTATCTGGTTCTTAAATATGACCCACAAGAAGCTGTGTTCTATAAAGACAGATGCAGGTTTGGATCTTAGTTCTGCTGTTGGCTGTCAGGAAGGGGGAGTTGGGAGCAGAGAATGGAGACCAGAATTGGACAGGTCAGTTGCAAAGGACAATAAGAGTGGTAACATCTGAGATGGAAGCACCAATTTATCTTCTTGACTCATTTTAGTTTAGCTTTCTGTTTGTTTGATTTTTAAATTTGAATTAACCTGTTTGGCCTCCATGGCTTCCATGAATGTTCCTTACAGCCAGAGGCAGCTCTGTGCCCTGGATACCATATGCATGGTCCATGCCTTGTAGTTCTGCTGCATATTTTCAGTTTTACTGCCTAACTTTGCTCATTTTTGGTTGAATTTTATTTTTTATTTTTGTTTGTATTTTTGTGTTCTGTTTCTGCTATATTTTCTTTTGCATTTTAGCTAAACTAAGACTTGCCCTGCATGGTGCCAGCTCTAGCACGCACAGCAGAGCCCTAGTCGATAAGAAGTTGCAAATCAGTATTCGAAAAGCACGGAGCCTGCAGGATCGCATGCAGCAGCAGCAATCATCTCAGCCGCCGTCGCAGCCCTCAACCTGCCTCCCCTCACAGGGAGGAGCCCTTCCTCAGCCAACAAGGTAGTGCCTGGGAACCACTGTAGTTTATGGACGCCAAGGGAGGAAGTGACCTTGGGTGCTCCATAGCCAGCTCTCATTGTCTTGGCGACTCCAGGGAGAGAGAAGAGTCCTCTGAAAAGATTTCTTCTCTCAGGTCAGATATACAAAGAAAAGCTCATCCCACTGCTGGTCCTTCTCTTAACAGTTCCTAGAAAGATACAGAAAGTATAGCATCATAAATAGACCACTTGTCCGTATTTCCTGTGGGTGAGTTTGTCTCTGGACTTGTGTAACAGCATGATTATTAAATTGGTACATGTTATGATCTTAGACATGGCAATCTGAGTTGCATTTCACTTTGCAGTAGAAACCATGTGATTTATTTGCAGATTTCAGTGTCTCCTGTCCCTTAAGGAAGCAGAGAAAGCAGTCTTCCTTGCTCTGACTGAACGATTGCGAGGAGACACAAAGATTCCCTTTGTTTTACTTCCCTATGGTCAGGAATAGGAAAAAAGTCCCCATGGTCATTAGTATAGTTCCCACATTTTAGCCCTTGAAACTGGCTGTTACTTAGAAT
>NW_011494881.1:7514610-7519480 GCF_000754665.1 Bison bison bison | reverse complement strand
TTACTTAGAATAGATAGAATTAAGTAAGAATTAATGTTGGCTGTTAATAAGCCTGAGTAGTTTTCAGAATATAAATGTTATAAAGGAAGCTAACATTTTTTGAATATTTGCCCAGGCAGTAAGGTAAATAAATACTTTCATGTTTTATTTTACCTATCTCGCAATAACCTTAGGAGACAGGGATTACTATTTAGCAATGGTTTATAAATAAGGAAACTCAGGCTCAGAGAGGATTAACTAAGTATGATACCCAGGATTACTCAGTTAGTAAGTGGTAGAAGCATGGAATTTCAAATCCAGGTCTTTTGGACTCCATTAGGTTTCCCTTATAAGTAATATATTCTTCACAGTGTTATAAGGGTAATAGAATTAATATATCCACAAAAGTTTATAGTATATTATCATTGAAATTTAATGCTCCTAGCTAGGATCTTCCGTTTTCTTCTTTTCTCCTATTGTTTACTCTACTAGTTGAATGCTGATTTGAGAATCTGATCAGAGATATATTTGAATGTAAGCAATTGAGGGAGCTAAACTCTTTTCAGAAATCTTAAGGCCACTTGATATATGTGAGTAATTAAGGTTATATCTAAGTGCTTCTAATGAGATTTTCAGATCAGAAATATAAAACAATTAGTAAGAAACCAATTAAATGCATTTAATCCCTACTCCCACTCCCAGATCTCAAGAGAGTCACCATTTGTTACTCTGGGGAAGCGTCTCAGTGAATAAACACGATCAAATCCAGATTATAAGAATACACTTGAAATGGTTGATCTTTCTATTAATGCCAGGAGCCCAAGTCATCCTGTACTCTGTAAATATGGCCTTCTGGTTCTTTTGGCTGATCTGCCTCTCAGGACCCTAGGTATGAGTGATCTCTAGGCTTTGCTTACCTTTTCTTGTCATCTGCATGTGGAACTAGAAATATTTGGTTTTGAATTTTTAAGTAGAGGATGATTGGAATGGGACTTTACAGGTAATGAAGAATATTGGCAAGAGCTTTGCTTACTATTACTGTGTACAACTTTGATGAGGATATTTAATAAAGAGAATTAATATTACCCGTTACTTGGGTATGAGCTGACCACATGCCTTCTCTTGTGAACCTCCAATCTGTTGACTCTACTTATGCTTCTCTTTCTATTTCTTTTCACATTCCCTCTGTGAATAGCTAGAAATGGGAACCAGATGAACAGTTCTTTTTGTAAGTAATCTTGTCAATTAAGACAGCTTATGACTGGCTCTCTTTATTTATTTCAGTGAACAGCCTATCCCGCTCCAAGTATTGTTAAGCCAGGAGGCCCAACTGGAACCCTACACAAATACGGAGTTTGGGGCCAGTACTTTCATTTACTCACCTGCTTCCTGCCATGAGCCACACTCACCATTATTCCCAGAGTCATCCGCCCTGTCTGCTCCACAGCACAATTCCCCCAGTGGGTCTGCCTCGAACCTTCTTACTTCTGTTGAGGTGGACAGTATTGACCCCTCTGTGTTCCACAGGCAGGGCTTACCTAAAACACCAGGGAGACCTGAGAAGAGTTCTCATCATGGTTGGGAATCAGAGGATGAGCTGCAAAGCTGCAGGGGTGAAAGCAGCAGCTGCGCCAGGTCCCCCCAACGAGAAGGAAGAGACACTGATCGAGAACAGCTATTCCGAGAAAAGAGGGATCCTGCTGACTCGTCCCAGATGATGCCTTGGCCACAGCCAATTGGAATAATAGCCACCTCTGAGAGAGGAGAGGCACACAGTCTAGGCTGTGGTCCTTCAAATTCAGCAGCTCAGCCTAGCCTTTCTCTGTACAGGGCCTGCCACCCCGTAAAACCTGCTCCTTCCTCATCTGTGCTTCACTCCTCTAATACTGTACAGAAAACTAACCAATGCCTCCAAACCCAAAACTTCAAAATTCCATTGACTTCAAATATGGATCGAGGCAGCGAGGAGCCCTCTATGCCAGAGTTTCCTACCACCAAGGGGCTTGTCCGCTCTTTGGCAGAGCAGTTCCAGAGGATGCACGGAGCCTGCACCAGGGATGGTACAGGTGCCCAGGATAGAAGTTTGCCAAACAGTCTAAGGAAGGACTCTCCACCTTCCGACTGTAAGCCTCCTTTCCAACAGAGTCAAGGGAAAGGCCACTGGTCTTGGGCAAAACAACAACCCTCTTTGGATGGTAGGAACAAACTGCCTTCCTGGGAAGAGCCTGCTAATCATCCTTCTCTTGCCACGAACTCTGGGCCGCCTAATGGTGAAGCTTCTAGGGGAGGACAGCCCAGGTTGGCAGAGTCAGGTATTTACCACGGGAAACCGTCTCAAGTGAGAGATGCTGGGCCTAAGGAGCTGGGCAGCAGTGTCGACTCGGGGACTTCCTTGCCTTTGGATTCTTGGGTGAATGTCACAAGGCTCTGTGATTCTCAGCTTAAACATGGGGTCCCTGGGCCAGGAATGAAGTCCTCCCCTCATGATTCCCATACCTGTGTAACCTATCCAGAAAGAAACCACATCATTTTGCATCCACATTGGAACCAGGACACAGAGCAGGAGACCTCAGAATTGGAGTCTCTCTACCAAGCCAGTCTTCAGGTTTCCCAATCTGGCTGTTCTGGATGTGGGCAGCAGGAAGTAGCCTGGAACCCTCTGAGCCAAACAGGTAAGAATGCAACCAGGGGCAGGAGGTGTGGGGGACACAGAAAAGCTGAAGGCAGGAGGATAAGATCAGAAGGGGGGATGGTGTTCTATCTAAATAATATCCTCAGCTTAGGTGGCAGCAGCAGAATTTCTGACTTTATAACGACTTCATGATAAGAGCTAGACATTTTCCTGGCTAGAGAAGAGAATGGGGGCAGAATCATCACTCACAGGCTAGTTCCCTCCTTCTAAAGAAAGAGACCAATGACTGTATGTCCAGGGCGGCTGCACCATATATGCTAAGGAGTGGTTCTTGGGCCTTTGAGAGTGATTCAGCACGAGACAGGGGAGGCTGAGTGGGTAAGTCATCCTTCAGTGGCTTAGGAACTGAACTGATGGCAAGATCCAGCTTGCCACAAGGATGTCCACACTGAGCCACGTCTCCAGTGTAGCATTTCCAGATTGTACTGAACCAGTTATATCAAGACCTTCCCTCATCCATTCTGGAACTACCAGGTTTAGAATTTTCAAGGAGGTAAGCTTGTAGGGTACCTGTTTACTGACTCTTTGTGAGATTATATTGTGTGAAGAGTGAAGTCTAATGTTAAATGCAAAGCATGCACATAGTTCTATAAACTGAAGACATAAAGGATATTTATAATTCAGGATTGATGTACTTAAGAACTCCAAAGCCTGAACTATCATCCTGTCTCCATCATTAACTGTCAGTATAAATTTGGATAAGTCATTTAATATCTAAGATTTTACCTATAAGAAAATTGGTTCAGTGATTTTCTTTTAAAGATACTTTGCAACTCTTAAAATGATACGTATGATTCTGTGAAATTGATTTAGAGAAATGTATCTTCAGTTCAGGTGGTATAGATTCTTTGCATGCTGCCAACCAACATTTAATTACAGCCAAACAAGTGTTTATTCAGAATCTTCTATGTTTCCAGTAGTGTCAGAGTGGGGGTCACCACATAAATATAAGATTTGATATTAAAATATGTTTTTCTTAGGATCTTCACTCTAGACTTTGCAATAACATTTTTATGATCCTTAGATATATAGGACAGAGCAGTATGGGAAGATTCTAAAGAAAAAGGAAAAGTTGGAGTTTGCCTCAGTTAGATCCTGTCTAATGTAACAGAGAAAGAATATACAAATGTGAAGTGTTTTAAGAATAAGAAACACATATAAAAAATACAATGTGACTAAAATTGAACTAAGCAATTGAATGTCAAACATTATAGTACAAACAAAACAAAAAGTCCATATGTTAACCCAAACAGTGGGCTTCCCAGGTAGCGCTAGTGGTAAAGAACCCTCCTGCCAAGGCAGGAGATGTAAGGGACATGGGTTCAATCCCTGGGTCAGGAAGATCCCCTGGAAGAGGGCATGGCAACCCACTCCAGTATTCTTACGTGGAGAATCTCATGAACAGAGGAGACTGGCCGGCTACAGTCTGTAGAGTTGCAAAGAGTTGGACACACTGAAGCGACAATTTTTTTTTACTATAGATACTTTTGAAAATATATATAAAGTCTTTTTCAAAAGTATCTATAGTAAAAAAAAAAAATTGGACACACTGAAGCGACAATTTTTTTTTTACTATAGATACTTTTGAAAATATATATAAAGTCTTTTTCAAAACTATCTATAGTAAAAAAAAAAAAATTGTTGCTATTTGGGGTGCATGCTAAGTCACTTCAGTGTGTCCAACTCTTTGCAACTCTACAGGCTGGATCATGGAAAAAGCAAGAGAGTTCCAGAAAAACATCTATTTCTGCTTTATTGACCATGCCAAAGCCTCTGACTGTGTGGATCACAATAAACTGTGGAAAGTTCTGAAAGAGATGGGAATACCAGACCACCTGACCTACCTCTTGAGAAACCTACATGCAGGTCAGGAAGCAACAGTTAGAACTGGACACGGAACAACAGACTGGTTCCAAATAGGAAAAGGAGTACGTCAAGGCTGTATATCATCACCCTGCTTATTTAACTTAAATGCAGAGTACATCATGAGAAACGCTGGGCTGGAAGAAGCACAAGATGGGAATCAAGACTGCCAGGAGAAATATCAATAACCTCAGATATGCAGATGACAACACCTTTAAGGCAGAAAGTGAAGAGGAACTAAAAAGCTTCTTGATGGAAGTGAAAGAGGATAGTGAAAAAGTTGGCTTAAAGCTCAGCATTCAGAAAACGAAGATCATGGCATCTGGTCCCATCACT
>NW_011494881.1:7514346-7514510 GCF_000754665.1 Bison bison bison | reverse complement strand
CTGCTGCTGCTGCTAAGTCGATTCAGTTGTGTCCGACTCTGCGACCCCATAGACGGCAGCCCCCCAAGGCTCCGCCGTCCCTGGGACTCTCCAGGCAAGAACACTGGAGTGGGTTGCCATTTCCTTCTCCAGTGCATGAAAGTGAAAAGTGAAAGTGAAGTCGC
>NW_011494881.1:7512939-7514212 GCF_000754665.1 Bison bison bison | reverse complement strand
GACAGGGAGAAGACTCTTGAGAGTCCCTTGGACTGCAAGAGATCCAACCAGTCCATTCTGAAGGGGATCAGTCCTGGGATTTCTTTGGAAGGAATGATGGTAAAGCTGAAGCTCAAATACTTTGGCCACCTCACGAGAAGAGTTGACTCATTGGGAAAGACTCTGATGCTGGGAGGGATTGGGGGCAGGAGGAGAAGGGGACGACAGAGGATGAGATGGCTGGATGGCATCACTGACTCGATGGACGTGAGTCTGAGTGAACTCCAGGAGTTGGTGATGGACAGGGAGGCCTGGCGTGCTGCAATTCATGGGGTCACAAAGAGTCGGACACGAGTGAGCGACTGAACTGAACTGAACTAAACTGAAAGTAGGAAAAATTGATAATCCCACTCAGTAATTTCATGAGTTTACTTCTGGCTTTGGGTTGTGTTCCAGCCCTGGTTGATACACTTTTTTTTAAAAAATTGAAGTATGGTTCATTTACAGAGTTGTATTAGTTTTAGATATATAGTATACAGCAAAGTGATTCAGTTCATATATTAATATATATAATGTATGTATGCGTGTATATATATATATATGCATGCATGCTTGCTTAGTTATGTCCAACTCTTTGTGACTCCTTGGACTATAGCCCGTCAGGCTCCCCTGTCCATGGAATTTTTCAGACAAGAATACTGGAGTGAGTTGCCATTTCCTCCTCCAGGGGATCCTCCTGATCCAGTAATGAAACCTGCTTCTCCTACACTGCAGGCTGATTCTTTACTGCTGAGCCATTGTATACATATGTATGTTAATATATATATATGTGTGTGTGTGTGTGTATTGTTTTTCATATTTTTTCCAGTATGGGCTATTACAAAATATTGACTATTACCTGTGCTATGCAATAGGTCCTTGTTTATGTATTTTCTGTATCAGTTCAGTTCAGTTCAGTTGCTCAGTCATGTCCGACTCTTGCACGCCAGGCCTCCCTGTCCATCACCAACTCCCAGAGTTCACTCAGACTCACGTCCATCAAGTCAGTGATGCCATCCAGCCATCTCATCCTCTGTCGTCCCCTTCTCCTCCTGCCCCCAATCCCTCCCAGCATCAGAGTCTTTTCCAATGAGTCAACTCTTCGCATGAGGTGGCCAAAGTACTGGAGTTTCAGCTTTAGCATCATTCCTTCCAAAGAAATCCCAGGACTGATCCCCTTCAGAATGGACTGGTTGGATCTCCTTGCAGTCCAAGGGACTCTCAAGAGTCTTCTCCAACACCACAGTTCAAGATG
>NW_011494881.1:7494944-7512839 GCF_000754665.1 Bison bison bison | reverse complement strand
GTCCAACTCTCACATCCATACATGACCACTGGAAAAACCATAGCCTTGACTAGACGGACCTTTGTTGGCAAAGTAATGTCTCTGCTTTTCAATATGCCATCTAGGTTGGTCATAACTTTCCTTCCAAGGAGTAAGTGTCTTTTAATTCCATGGCTGCAATCACCATCTGCAGTGATTTAAATAAAGTCTGACACTGTTTCCACTGTTTCCTCATCTATTTCCCATGAAGTGATGGGACCAGATGCCATGATCTTCGTTTTCTGAATGCTGAGCTTTAAGCCAACTTTTTCACTGTCCTCTTTCACTTTCATCAAGAGGCTTTTGAATTCCTCTTCACTTTCTGCCATAAGGGTGTTGTCATCTGCATATCTGAGGTTATTGATATTTCTCCTGGCAGTCTTGATTCCAGCTTGTGCTTCTTCCAGCCCAGCGTTTCTCATGATGTACTCTGCATTTAAGTTAAATAAGCAGGGTGATGATATACAGCCTTGACGTATTCCTTTTCCTATTTGGAACCAGTCTGTTGTTCCATGTCCAGTTCTTTTTTTTTTTTTTAATTTTTTAAAATTTTATTTTATTTTTAAACTTTATATAATTGTATTAGTTTTGCCAAATATCAAAATGAATCCACCACAGGTATACATGTGTTCCCCATCTTGAACCCTCCTCCCTCCTCCCTCCCCATACCATCCCTCTGGGTCGTCCCAGTGCACCAGCCCCAAGCATCCAGTCCATGTCCAGTTCTAACTGTTGCTTCCTGACCTGCATATAGGTTTCTCAAGAGGCAGATCAGGTCATCTGGTATTCCCATCTCTTTCAGAACTTTCCACAGTTTATTGTGATCCACACAGTCAGAGGCTTTGGCATAGTCAATAAAGCAGAAATAGATGTTTTTCTGGAACTCTCTTGCTTTTTCCATGATCCAGCGGATGTTGGCAATTTGATCTCTGGTTCCTCTACCTTTTCTAAAACCAGCTTGAGTAGTATATATATGTTAATCCCAAACTCCCAGTTTATCCCTTCCCCTCTTTCCTCTTTGATAACCAAAAGTTTGGTTTCTATGTCTGTGAGTCAATTTCTGTTTTATAAATAAGTTCATTTGTATCATCTTTTTTGATTTCACGTATAAGTGATGTATATTTGTCTTTCTCTGATTTACTTCACTGAATATAATCTATAGGTCCTGCCATGTTGCTGCTGGTTCTGTTTTTTATGTATATATACTATATATGTATTTGTATTGTTTTTACCGAAAGTAGAATCATTGTAAAATATGGATACAGTTTAGTCCCATGATTTTCTTATATCCATAAGCATTTTCCCTTTGGAAAAAACTACTTTTAATGACTATCATATGCTTCACATGAATGTACCATAATACAGTCAACCACTCTACTTTGGTTGAATACTTCCAATTTTTTGGTAATATAGCACTGTGATGAGTATGTTTATACTTAAGAGTTTGGCCACATTTCTGATAAACTCCTTAGAATAAGCTTTTAGAAGGATAATAACTAGTTGAAAGTTGTAAACTTTAAAAAAATCTCTTGATACATACTGACAAACTCAGGAAGATTATACTTCTGAAGGCAGTATGAAAGCATACCTACCAACCTTTAATTTGTACTTGGTAATGAAAGAAAACATTTTTTAAATCCATTTGGTGAATCAGTCCTGAAAGTAACTTGTCAAACCAAAGTACGCTGTATTTTGGTTAGTCTCTTTTCAAT
Source organism: Bison bison bison (assembly GCF_000754665.1). Taxonomy (NCBI): domain Eukaryota; kingdom Metazoa; phylum Chordata; class Mammalia; order Artiodactyla; family Bovidae; genus Bison; species Bison bison. Next base: position 7,511,109 of record NW_011494881.1, on the reverse strand, counting down.
CGAGTCTTTCAGAACTAACATGACAAAATAAAGAAGAGATCAGTGGAATAAATTGAGAAGTAGATGAAGGAAGGCAATCGAGAAGGAAAATGCTGGTTAGGGTCCATATGTGATAGAATATATCTTTAGGGGAGTCCTCTTTTATTTGAAAGCATTTATTAAGCACCAAATTACCTCCAGATTTATATCTATAGTTGATAAGTAACACTGTAAGTTTAAAGTGTACAGTGTGATGGTTGATACATGTATATGTTGCAAAGTGGTTACCACAATAAAGATAGTGAACAAAACCATCACCATACCTAATTACTGTTGTGTGTGTGTGTGTGGTGAGAATATTTAATTAAGATCTACTATCTTAGCAACTTTCAGGTATATAATAACACAACATAGTTAACTATAGTCACCATGCTATACATTAGGATTCTCAGAACTTATTCATCTTATAATTGGAAATGTGTACCCTTTGGCCAGTATCTCTATATTTCCCCTAACCCCTAGCTCTTGGCAACTATCATTGCATTCTGTTTCTATGAGTTTAATTCTTATAAGACCCCCACATATAAGTGTGATCGTATGTTTTTTGTCTTTCTCTAACTTACTACTTTAAAAAAAGCTTTATTGATATATAATTTACATAGTGGACAGCTCACCTATTTAAAGTATACAGTTCAATGGTTTTTTAGTATATTCATAGTCATCCACCCTTCACCACAATCAGTTTTAAAGTGTTTTTCAGTACCCTAAAAAGGTGTCAGTAAACCTGTAATCTGTCTAGTTAAGGCTATGGTTTTTCCAGTGGTCATGTATGAATGTCAGAGTTGGACTGTGAAGAAAGCTGAACACCAAAGAATTGATGCTTTTGAACTGTGGTGTTGGAGAACTCTTGAGAGTCCCTTGGACTGCAAGGAAATCCAACCAGTCCATCCTAAAGGAGATCAGTCCTGGGTGTTCATTGGAAGGACTGATGCTGAAGCTAAAACTCCAATACTTAGGCCACCTGATGCAAAAAACAGATTTATTAGAAAAGACCCTGATGCTGGGAAAGATTGAAGGCAGGAGGAAAAGGGGATGACAGAGGATGAGATGGTTGGATAACATAACCAACTCAATGGACATGAGTTTCAGTAAGCCCTGGGAGATTGTGAAGGACAGGAAAGCCTGGTGTGCCGCAGTCCATGGGGTTGCAAAGAGCCGGACACCACTGAGCGACTGAACAACAACAATAAAGTATTATGATCACCCCCTTTGTACTTATCACTAACTTCCATAGTGATTATCTTGGCCAATTATCAACATGTGGCTTATTTTGATTTAGCAGCCCTCCTCCCCTTTCTCTTCCCCACTGGAATTTTTTTTTTTTCCTTCTTTTTTTGCCTATGCTGGGTCTTTGTTGCTGCAGGGGCTTTTCTTTAGTTGCAGTGCCCAGGTTTCTCATTGTGGTAACTACTCTTGTTACAGCCTGTGAGCTATAGGGTGAGCAGGGTTCAGTGGTTGCGGGTCCCAGGCTCTAGGGCACAGGCTCAATTGTTGTGGTGCACGGGGTTAGTTGCTCCGCAGTATGTGGGATCTTCCTGGATCAGAGAGTGAATCTGTGTCCCCTGCAATGGCAGACGAATTCTTCACCACCGAGCCACCAGGGAAGCCCCCTTTAAAAGCAGAACTATGATACTATTATACCTAAAAAATTAACAATAATTTCTTAATATAATATAGTAGAAATTATATAATATAGTAACTAGCCAGTATTCATTTTTTTTCTAGTTTTCCCACAAATGTCTTTTCACAGTTGTTCAGTCTCTAAGTTCTGTCTGACTCTTTGCAACCAATGCACTGCAGAATGCCAGGCTTCCCTGTCCTTCACTATCTCCCAGAGTTTACTCAAACCCATGTTCAGTAAGTCGGTGATGCCATCCAACCATCTCATCCTCTGTCGTCCCCTTCTCCTGCCTTCAATCTTTCCCAGCATCAAGGTCTTTTCTAATGAGCCTGCTCTTCACGTCAGGTGGCCAAAGTATTGAAGCTTCAGCTCCAGCATCAGTCCTTCCAATGAACATTCAGGACTGATCTTTAGGATTGACTGGTTTAGTCTCCTTGCTATCCAAAGGACTCTCAAGAGTGTTCTCCGACACCACAATTTGAAAGCATCAATTCTTTGGCGCTCAGCCTTCTTTATGGTCCAACTCTCACATCCCTATATGACTAATGGAAAAGCCATAGCTTTGACTAGACAGACCTTTGTCTGCAAAGTGATGTCTCTGCTTTTTAATACACTCTCTAGGTTTGTCATAGCTTTCCTTCCAAGGAGCTAATGTCTTTTAATTTTGTGGCTGAGTCACTGTCTCCAGTGGTTTTGGAGCCCAAGAGAATAAAATCTGTCACTGTTTTCACTTTTTCCCCATCTGTTTGCCATTAAGTGATGGAACCAGATGCCATGATCTTAGTTTTCTGAATGTTGAGTTTTTTTTTTTTAATATAAATTTATTTATTTTAATTGGAGGCTAATTACTTTACAATGTTGTATTAGTTTTGCCATACATCAACATAAATCCACCACAGGTGTACACATGTTCCCCATCCTGAATCCCCCTCCCTCCTCCCTCCCCGTACCATCCCTCTGGGTCATCCCATGCACCAGCCCCAAGCATCCTGTATCATGCGTTGAACCTAGACTGGCGATTCGTTTCATATATGATAATATACATGTTTCAATGCCATTCTCCCAAATCATCCCACCCTCTCCCTCTCCCACAGAGTCCAAAAGACTGTTCTATACATCTGTGTCTCTTTTGCTGTCTTGCATACAGGGTTATCATTACCAACTTTCTAAATTCCATATATATGTGTTAGTATACCGTATTGGTGTTTTTCTTTCTGGCTTACTTCACTCTGTATAGTAGGCTCCAGTTTCATCCACCTCATTAGAACGGATTTGAACTGATTCAAATGTATTCTTCTTAATGGCTGCATAATAGTCCATTGTATATATATACCACAGCTTTCTTATCCATTTGTCTGCTGATGGACATCTAGGTTGCTTCCATGTCCTGGCTATTGTAAACAGTGCTGTGATGAACATCGGGGTACACATGTCTCTTTCAATTCTGGTTTCCTCGGTCTGTATGCCCAGCAGTGAGATTGCTGGGTCATAAGGCAGTTCTATTTCCAGTTTTTTAAGGAATCTCCACACTGTTCTCCATAGTGGCTGTACTCGTTTGCATTCCCAGCAATAGTGTAAGAGGGTTCCCTTTTCTCCACACCCTCTCCAGCATTTATTGCTTATAGACTTTTGGATCGCACCCATTCTGACTGGCGTGAAATGGTACCTCATTGTGGTTTTGATTTGCATTTCTCTGATAATGAGTGATGTTGAGCATCTTTTCATGTGTGTGTTAGCCATCTGTATGTCTTCTTTGGAGAAATGTCTGTTTAGTTCTTTGGCCCATTTTTTGATTGGGTCATTTATTTTTCTGCAGGAGTTGCCTGTATATTTTTGAGATTAGTTGTTTGTCAGTTGCTTAATTTGCTATTATTTTCTCCCATTCTGAAGGCCGTCTTTTCACCTTGCTTATAGTTTCCTTTGTTGTGCAGAAGGTTTTAATTTTTTTTAATTTAAATTTATTTATTTTAATTAAAAAGCTAATTAGTTTACAATACTGTATTGATTTTGCCATACTGAATGTTGAGTTTTAAGCCAGCTTTTCCACTCTTCTTTCAACCTCATCAAGAAGCTCTCAGTTCCTCTTCACTTTCTGCCATTAAAGTGGTATCATCTGCATATCTGAGGTTGTTGGTATTTCTCCCAGCAATCTTGATTCCAGCCTGTGATTCATCCAGCCTGGCATTTCACATGAGGTACTCTGCATATAAGTTATAATAAGCAGGGTGACAATATACAGCCTTGATGTACTCCTTTCCCAATTTTGAATCAGTCGGTTGTTCCATGTCTGGTTCTAACTGTTGCTTCTTGACCCACACACAGGTTTCTCAGGAGACAAGTAACATGTTCTGGTATTTACACCTCTTTAAGAATTTTCCACAGTCTGTTGTGATCTACACAGTTAAAAGGCTTTAGTGTAGTCAATGAAGCAGATTTTTTTTGAAATTCCCTTGCTTTTTCTATGATCCAACAGATGTTGACAATTTGATCTCTGGTTCCTCTGCCTTTTCTAAATCCAGCTTGTACATCTGGAAGTTCTTAGTTCACAAGCTACTGAAGCCTAGCTTGAAGGATTTTGAGTGTTACCTTTCCAGCATGTGAAATGAGCATGATTGTATGGTAGTTTGAACAATCTTTGGCTTTGCCCTTCTTTGGAACTGGGATGAAAACTGGCCTTTTCCAGTCCTGTAGCCACTGCTGAGTTTACCAAATTTGCTGACATATTGAGTATTGCACTTTAACAGAATCATCTTTTAGCATTTTAAATAGCTTAACTGGAATTCTGTCACCTCCTCCAACTTTGTTCATAGTAATGCTTCCTAAGGCCCACTTGACTTCACACTCCAGAATGTCTGGCTCTAGGTAAGTAACCACACCATCGTGGTTATCCGGGTCATTAAGACTCTCTTTTGTATGGTTCTTCTGTGTATTCTTGCCAGCTCTTCTTAATCTCTTCTGCTTCTTTTAGGTCCTTGCCATTCTGTCCTTTATTTTGCCCATCTTTGCATGAAATGTTCCCTTGGTATCTCCAGTTTTCTGGAGAAGATCTGTAGTCTTTTCCATTCTATTGTTTTCCTCTGTTTCTTTGCACTGTTCTTTTAAGAAGTCCTTTTTATCTCTCCTTGCTGTTCTCTGGAACTCTGCCTTCAGTTAGGTATATCTTTCCCTTTCTCCCTTGCCTTTCGCTGCTCTTTTCTCAGCTATTTGTAAAGCCTCCTCAGACAACCACTTAGCCTTCTTGAATTTCTTTTTATTTAGAATGATTTTGGTCACTGCCTCCTATACAGTGTTATGAACCTCCGTCCATAGTTCTTGAGGCACTCTGTCTGCTAGATCTAAGCCCTCAAATCTGTTTATCACCTCTACTTTATAACCATAAGGGATTTGCTTTAGGTCATACCTGAATGGCCTAGTGGTTTTCCCTAGTTTGTTCAGTTTAAGTCTGAATTTTGCAGTAAGGAGCTCGTGATGTGAGGCACAGTCAACTCCAGGTCTTATTTTTGCTGACCGTATAGAGCTTCTCCATCTATAGCTGCAAAGAATTACAATCAATCTGATTTTGATATTGACCATCTGGTGATATCCATGTGTAGAGTCATCTCTTGTATTGTTGGAAGAGAGTGTTTGTTATGACCAATGCTTCTCCTGACAGAACTCTGTTAGCCTTTGGCCTGGTTCATTTTGTATTCCATGGCCAAACTTGCCTGTTCTTCCAGGTATCGTTTGACTTCCTACTTTTGCATTCCAATCCCCTGTGATGTAAAGGACATCCTTTTGGTGTTAGTGCTAGAAGGTCTTGTAGGTCTTGACAGAACTGCTCAATTTCACCTTCTTCGGCATTAGTGGTTGGGCATAGACTTTGATTACTATGATGTTGAATGATATGCCTTGAAATGAACTGAGATCATTCTGTCGTTTTTGAGATTGCACCCAAGAACTGCTTTTTGGTCTCTTTTGTTGACTATGAGGGCTACTCCATTTCTTCTAAGGGATTCTTGCTCACAATAGTAGATACAATGGTCATCTGAATTAAATTCGTCCATTCCTTTCCATTTTAGTTCACTGATTTCTAAGATGTCGATGTTTACTCTTGCTATCTCCTGCTTGACCACATCCAGTTTACCTTGATTCATGGACCTAATAGTCCAGGTTCTTTTGCAATATTGTTCTTTACAGCATTAGACTTTACAACTTTTCACTACCAGACACACCCACAACTAAGTGTCATTCCAGCTTTGGCCCAGCCTCTTCATTCTTTCTGGAGCTTTCTCTCTGCTCCTTCCCAGTACCTTATTGGACACTTTCTGACCTGGAAGGCTCATCTTCCGGTTTCATAATCTTTTTGCCTTCTCATGCCGTTCATGGGGTTCTAGAGGCAAGAATCGGAGAAGGCTATGGCAACCCACTCCAGTACTCTTCCCAGAAAATCCCATGGACGGAGAAGCCTGGTAGGCTCCAGTCCATGGGGTCGCGAAGAGTCAGACACGACTGAGTGACTTCACTTTTCACTTTCATGCATTGGAGAAGGAAATGGCAACCCACTCCAGTGTTCTTGCCTGGAGAATCCCAGGGATGGCAGAGCCTGGTGGGCTGCTGTCTGTGGGGTCGCACAGAGTCTGACACGACTGAAGCGACTTAGCAGCAGCAGCAGCAGCAACAGAGGCAAGAATACTGGAGTGGTTTGCCATTGCCTCCTCCTGTGGACCACGTTTTATCAGAACTCTCCACTATGACCTGTCCGTCTTGGGTCGCCCTGCACAGCATGGCTCATAGCTTCATTGTGTTATTACGCAGGCCCCTTCACTATGACAAGGCTGTGATCCATGAAGGGGCACCTTAATTCTGCTTTCTATCAAAGCCAGAAGTGCCCTCAACAGTACCCCTTACGGAGGCCACCTTCACCTCTGTTTAAATGTCTTTAAAGGAATCAGTGTTTAGTCTCTTCAGGAGATTCCGGTGGCTACCTCGTTCACTGGATGGGAATCATTTGATTAGAGCAATTCCAAATTCTAGATTCTTAGATTGCCAGGCTCATGGAGAAGTTCCTATTAAGGTCACTTGGTTGAAAAATGAAGCAAAAGTGTCTGCGAATAAGCGGATCCAGGTTCTGTCCAACAGTTCTTTATATATCAGTGAAGCAGAAGGCAAGTAAGGAGTTCAATCTGATGAAGGATTTTATCAGTGCTTGGCCATGAATAACATGGAGCCGTTCTTAGTCAAAAAGCTCACCTTGCCTTATCAGTGTGCTCCTGGGCTTCCCAGGTGGCTCAGTGGTAAAGAATCCGCCTGCCAGTGCAAGAGACACAGGAGACAGGGGTTTGATCCCTGGGTTGGGAAGATCTCCTAGAGGAGGAAATGACAACCCCCTCCAGTATTCTTGACCGGAGAATCCCATGGATAGAGGAGCCTGGTGGGCTACAGTCCGTGGGGACACAGAGAGTCGTACACGACTGAGCAACTGAGCGAACTCTAACCATTACAACTATAATTCTTAAATCTGGCTGCCCATCACAGTCACTGAAGAAATGGCTTAAAAAAAAAAAAAAAAAAAAGAGGAATAGTTTCATATAAATGGGATCATAACATGCCTGATGTTTTTATTATAGAAAATTTCTCTTTCCTTTCCTTAAATCAGTCCCTACTGTTTACCCCTGCCCTCAGCCTTCTCAGACAATAAGCTACTGTGCATATATCTGTATTTTTCTGTTCATGTAATCCTATGCAGATGTATATATATATATCATGTCTTTTTGTTGGGGATTATTTTACAGATTTCTTTTAACTCAATACTTGAAAATATTTGAAAATTCCTCTAAGTCATCTAGTTTAATTAAATTCTTTTTTTTTTTTTTAGTGGCTGAACAGTATTTGATATTGAGGATACTATAAAGTATTTAGCCATTCTGCTGTGGATAGGCATTACTTTATTTCTAGTTATTAGTCAAACAATGCCACAATAAACTGATATTTTTGCTTCTTATTCTCAAGAGGGTAAGAGGGTAAATCTATTTTCAATCTTAATGGTTATCTCTAGATTGCTTATTAGGAAGACTATAATATTTCACATTTCCTCTAACAATGTTTAAGGCTATTCTCCCACATTCTTTATGGAAATCTCTTAAAAATAAATATTCCCAGGCTCTAACCAGAAAGATTCTGATTTAGTATGTCCGTGGAGAGATACACAAAGCTGTATTTTCAAAAAGTTCTAGATGAATCAGAGGTAGTATTGGAACCACTGCATTTAAGCACAAGAAAATATTAAAAATAACTGGCCTTTTAGCTTAGTATCAGCAATATCATGCTTTAGCTAGGTATACATATTAGAATCAAAATATCAAATCAAGATGTGAATTGGCAATAGACATATATATCAAATGTAGGTCAAGGGTGTGTGCGCTTTCAGAAGGCTTAATTAGTTGTATTGGAGCAAGCCCCTTGGGAGTCACATATCCAGTTTGGAGCAGCTCATCTCTTTACAGTCTCACAAGATTTTTAGGAAGAGATAAACATTTAGAATTTGTTTAGAATGTAAGTGATTAGAGAGATGCTAATGAGGAAATAAAAGACCACACTACACATATAAAATGTTGAAGAGCTCCTGCTCATAGTATATAATTGGAAGTGAACATCCAAAGACTTGAGTTTTAATCCTGGTTAAACTACTTACTACTTGTCAGACTCTGGAACTTATTTTCCTGTTTTGTAAAATGAGATGGTTTAATATATGATTACTACGATAATTTCCTAACTAGACTGGAGACAACATTTCCCTTGTCATCGCAGATGCTCTAGAGAATTACTGTGTCAGGTAATTTCCTCTATATCTATTATAAGTCTTGGACCCAAATCTGACAGCAGCAAAGCTGATTATATTTACTATTTAGCTATGTGTCCACAGAGCCCCTTCTCTAGGGCCTGTATTTGAGATCCCTATGGCCTATGGGAAGCTATCCATATTCTGAAACTCCTGTTTCTACATTCTAGGAATCCATCCTCCATTGAATTCAGAGATGAATATTTGTTATTTAATGAAGCAAAAACTCCAGAGTTTTGTGTTGCAGGCTGAGTGCAGACTCTGGGAGAAGAGATGGGTTCAACTTATGTTTGTTTTCCTCCTCAGGCTCTGCAGATGGTGTAGGGAGGAGGTTGCACTCAGCCCCTGGCCTTGGTCTCTCAAAGACCCCAACAGCAGAAATGGAGCACAGTCTCCGTGAAGCCAACTCAGTGTCTGCTTCTCAGGTAGCCACCTCAGGTTCTAGAGTTCTGGGCATGGGGTGGTGTGTTGGGAAAGAATTACGGGGAGATATGAGTGGCGGGGTTGGTGATAAGGCAGGGCATAGGAATGTGGCGCTATTAGAAGAGAACATGATCTATGATTGGGCTTCTTTTGAGTGAGAGGAGGTTGCCACATGGCTGCTGCTGCTAAGTTGCTTCAGTCGTGTCCGACTCTGTGCGACCCCACAGACAGCAGCCCACCAGGCTCCTCCGTCCCTGGGATTCTCCAGTCAAGAACACTGGAGTGGGTTGCCATTTCCTTCTCCAATGCATGAAAGTGAAAAGTGAAAGGGAAGTCGCTCAGTCGTGTCCGACTCTTAGCGACCCCATGGACTGCAGCCCACCAGGCTCCTCCGTCCATGGGATTTTCCAGGCAAGAGTACTGGAGTGGGGTGCCATTGCCTTCTCTGGCCACATGGCTACTACCTTTCAAATATATCTAATTCAGATCTCTACTAGTGAGTCCTACTTACCCTATTCTCTCCCATATCCCTCGGGACAGAGTCTGTGGGAAAACCACAAGTCTGATGTTATGTGTCTGCCTGTGTGTCTGTGTGTTTGAAGGCCACACCTTGCCAAGGCCCCAGCCGGGAATATGGGGAGGATGATCAGTATGGTGCAGAGAACTTTCGGCGCATCTCACGCAGTCTCAGTGGCACCGTTGTCTCAGAGAGGGAGGAGGTCCCAGTCTCTTCCCACAGTTTTGTAAGTAGAATCAGGGTCTGTCTATTTAGAGCATCTTCTTTCTCTTGCTAGGTAAAAATGTACTGTGGGTGAAGGGGCAAGAGAAATGGAAGGTTGTGATTTGGGGAAAGCCATGTGCACTCAGCAAAAATGAGGACATGGAATCATTATTTTTTTTGGTCACACATTCACTTGGAGCCCAGAAGAACGTTCTTTCCCTGTAGCAGTTCTGGAAGGTGTAATGTAGACTTCCTCAGGATGAGAAGAGTCCCAGAAGCCTTGAGAGGAGTCTCTGAGGAGCCATGACTGCTGACTGGGTCAGAATCCATTGCACTAATCAAAGGAAAAAGAAGAGATGGGATGACGTCTTGTTTTTCCTGTTCTTCCCCATCCTAGAAAATGACCCAGTGGGGTCCAGTGGGCTTTCAAGCTGAAATGAAGCATATGCATTGGCAGCAGAAGGAAAATGATTTAAAGTCCTCATCTTTGGGGCATTTCATATAGAATTAATGCAGTAATCTACAGGTGAAAGGGACAGGGATATCCAAGTCAGCAGAGATCAGCAAACTCAAATAGTTTCAGTGGTTGGATTTCTAAAATGTGCCTTTTGAGAATTTCATACACTTGCCTAAGGCAACTTGAGATTTTATTAAAGTATAGGTCAGGATATAAAGCACCAGTAGTACATTGAAGCTTGCTCACCATGTCAGTTTGATAAAAATTTTAAAAAACAGGTCTTAAATATGTGGTATAAAAATAGAAAAGTACAAAAAGGAAAACTAAGTCTCTTCCACCAGTTCTTCAGATCCAGTTTCTTTCCCAGTGACTACCCAAGAGGTAGTCATTTTTTTCCAGTTTATTGTCATAAATTTATAAATAGCTCTGAACAGTTGGCCACTCTTTTTGGGAAAGGTGGTCTTTTCTGCCCAGCATTTGTTCTCATATACCTTTAATGGCAAGTTGTTATTTTCCTAGGAGAGTTGGCTTCCTTTTGGCCTGACTTCTGTATCATTCATTGATTCATTGATTCATTCTTTTAAAGAAATGCTTTCTGAGCTTATCTTCTAGGTATTGTGCCGAAAAATGGTGTTGAGTGAGCTAGATACAGTCCCTGCTCTCTTGACTTTACAGTCTACTGGAGGAGACAGATAAACAATTATAATATAAATATGATAGGATTTGATGCTATGGAAGCAAAATAGAGGGGACATCTAAACCAGGCTTGAGGAATCAGGGAAGTCTTCCTGGAGAATTAAAATGAATGTAGCAGATAAAGGGGACTGAAGCAGATATTAACTGAGTTAGAAAAAGCTTTTTGGTGTGGTATGATTAGAGTCTGGCGAGGGATAAATGGAGAATGTTGACAAGTGAGACTGTTAAGACTATAAACAAGGGTCATCTCATGAACCATAGTAAGGAGTTTGGGAGAATAGAGAGATGTGGACATATTGGAGAGTCAACTAGGAAATTAAAATGTTTGGTGCCTACTTGCCTGGAAATGGGGAAAAGAGAATCAAGGATGATATCTAGGAATTGTGGGTTGATAATGATAATATTTGAGGGAAGAGAAGCAGGAATATATTTGGGTGGAGAGATATGTGCAATTTTGGACGTATTAAGCTTGAGTGGAGATAGATATCTGGTAGGCTTTTGATTCTGAGACATATAAACTTAAAATTGAGATTTGAGAATCATAGCCACTGAAAAGAGGAAGAGAATTGCAAAAAGAGGAAAAAAAAACCCAGGACATATCTCTGAAGAGAATCAGATTTGAGGTTCTTCTTTTGAAGAACCCCAAACGGAGACTTGGTAAGAGGCTATATAGCGATGGAAGGGGACCCAGTGAAGAGGGCTGTCTTTCTTTTGGTGACTGTGTCACATGCAGAGAGGACTGGCATCTGGTCCTTAGTCTACTTGGTAAATGCCTACCATGTGCCAGGCTGTGTTAGGCGCTATGAGCACACACTGCTGAAACAGCACAAAGTATCTTACAATTTCAAAAAAGAAATAAGATACACTGGCATATAGATTATTTTATTTAATATATTATTTATTAAGTGCCTATAATAATCCTCCAGGAGCTGTTCAAGGTTATGGGGACACTGGAGTGAAAAGAAATGTATTCTAGTAGGAGAGAAAAGACATTAAACAAGTAAACTCCAGACAATGTGTGATAAAGAATAAAACAAAGCAAGAGGCTAAGGGTAATAGTGGTTATTCTCAGGGCTGGTTTTGATAGAGTAGTGAGGAAAATCAGCTCTAAGAAAGTAACATGTGATGAGAGACCTCAGTTATATGAAGGTGTAAGCCTTGGGAAGAGCATTCCCAGTAACAGAAACACAAAGTGTAAAGGCCCTAAGGTGGAATAAGCTTCGTAGTTTTGAAGAACGTTACGAAGGTTGGAGTGTAAAAGGCACAGGAATGGTAGGAGATAAAGGGAGAAAGATCAGCTTTGCCATATCACATGGAACTTGCAGGCCACACTAAAGGAGGCTGTGGGCTGGAGATAGGAAGACTAAATTGGAGGCTGCTGCAGTGGTCTAGTTGACTTTAAATATAAAACCTGTAGGTAGAAATGACAGTATATGGCATAGGCAACTAATGGAATTGTGGATTAAAAGTGCAAAATCAAGGGGAGTGTCAGTATTTTGAGTCTAGGTGACTTAAGAAAATACAGTACCAGAGGGAGGAGTTGGGAAGAATGTTGGTTCAGTTTTGGACATGTTAGTGTCTCATATATTAAAAGACATATTTCTGAGACTTTGCCACATAAGTGAATGACAAATGAACAAAGTAGGTCATAAGCAACAGTGGGTACAGACTTAACAGGCAGCACCAAAATGGAGACTGGAGTGTAGCAGTAACAGGAGAGATGGAATAGAGAGTTTCTGACTGTACATTTAGGGAGATATTAGTTCCCAATATCTGACTGTATATTTAGGGAAATATTAGTTCCCAATATTTAGAGTGAGTGTAGAATTTTTCCATCTTTTTGGCTTTCTGAATTTCTCTCTCATTTCTTCTCTGTTTTACACTTTTATTAATTTTTTTAGAGGCTTCTGTTATTTTTTTTTTTTTTTAACCACACCACACGTCTTGCAGGATCTTAGTCCCCTGACCAGGGATTGAACCTTGACAGTGAAAGCTTGCAGTCCTTACCACTGGATAGCCAGGGAATTTCCCTCTTCTCTATTTTTAAATTTCTATCTCATTCTCTAATTTTGATAGTAGCATTAAGGACTTTGCTAAAGACCTTGATTGGGAAAGTGAGGGTTATGAGGAAGACATATTAAGAGAAGAGAACTGTACTTTGGTGTCTTAAGTTCATAGTGGAGGATGTTTCACAGTCAGGACGTTTCCTAGAGGGGCTGATGGGAAGAGTGTCGAGTAGATTGGGTCCATCTCTAGGTTAAGGAATGTTTGTACTCTAGTTCCTTCCATATCCCCCTGCTTCCCTCACTGTGTTTACCCAACCATAGCCTGCTGTGTGTTAATCCTCATCTCTATGTTTTTTTTGTCTTGTCTCATTGTAAGGATTCATCAAGCGTGAGGAAAAAGCCTTTGGAAACCCGGCATCGTTGTTCCAGCTCCTCTTCCCTCCCTGTCATCCATGACCCTCCTGTATTTCTCCTTGGTCCCCAACTCTACCCACCCCAACCACAGTTCCTGTCCCCAGATGTCCTGATGCCCAGCATGGCAGGGGAGCCCCATAGACCCCCAGGTAACTCTCCCCAAATCTAATATTATGTGCTGGAATGTAGTACTTTTCCAGGGACCTGGAAGAATCAAATCGGTGCATCTGTTGGGGAGTGGGGAAGGGGAAGGGGGGTCCTAAGGTGGAGTTGTAAAGGGAAATGAATTATTGCTTTAAAGATCAAGCATTGATCTTGATGAATCATGACTGAATCATTTCTTGGGCAACATGGGGTCTAGACCAGAGCTCCCAGAATCTAACTACTCATGAAAATGAACTGCTTCAGCTGTAATAAGATATGATTTTAACTGACCCAGGGAATTAGTACCCAGTCTTTAGGATCCCCCAAAACAGGAAATATCATCTCTATCGGCTGTTTTTCTCTCCTTTTATCCCAAGTCTCAGTTGAGGGATGGTCTAGGAGGATGAGTAGTGAATGGCAGACTTGGAAAGATCCCATGCACAGAATACCCATGCCACGTATAGAGACCCAGACAATCCTGGGGAAGGTGGGCAGCATCCTTCTGGCTTGCTTTGACGCTCCACAGCAAGATTTGTTCCATTTTTCCCCTCATGGACCAAATCTACAATTTGAGGCAGTGATTCTTAATGAGAAAGGGGAGGTGCCAATGGCATCTACTGGGTAGAAAGGCCAGGGATGCTGCTAAACATTTAGCAATGCACAGAGAAGTTTCCTTGCACACCCCTACCCTACTCCTAAGACAAAGAATTATCAGCCCCAAATATCAGTAGTGCCAAAGTTGAGAAACTTGTCTATGGGTATAAATCCCCAGGGAAAAGAATCTTCTTAGACCTGAGTAGTACTGTTGATATTTGTGCCCAAATTTTAGGGAGCTTTAGATAAGCAGGGCTTCTGGATAAATGGACTTCTTATTACTCAGTGGAGCTGCCAGGTCACCAGCATCCTTTGAGAGTTACTAGAAGTATCTGATCATTAAGGCAGCATTTATTGCAACTTGTTCTGCACCAAATACTACAGTAAATACATGGGACAAAGAAGGCAGTTCTCTGCTCTTAAAGAGCTCAAAGTTTCAGTAATCAGGTATATATATATATATGTGTGTGTGTGTGTGTATAATACAGCTATTGATGGAATTTAAAAAGTAAAAATGAGAAGTACTGTTTAGAAGTGACATTTGGAAAATTAGTTATTTTGCTTCTTTTAAGTAAAGGGGAATCAATGTATAGAAAAGGCATTCTACATTATGTATGTGGGAGTAGTGCAAACAAAAGCAGAAATCTTGGAGAATGAACACGAATGTAAGCAGATACAGTTCAACTGGAGTGAAAGTACCATGTTAAGAAAAACTGAGTGATGTTTTGGAGTGGTGGCTCTAAGGAGTAAAATTATCACAGAGAACATATATTTGGAGTATCAGAGAGCCATTCATGTATGTGTGTTTGTGTCTGTCTGTCTGTCTTTTGGAGGACAGATTATAATGCAGTGAGATAGGAGTATGGCAACATCCAGGAGACTGTTTCATTTGCACAGATTGGCAGTGACTTGATTTTAATGTATATTAAGAATTTTTTTAAATGACATTAAAAGCAAAGCTAGGTTCCTTCTTTCCCTTATTTGTAAGTTTTTAAAGAGGCGGGGAGTTGAAAGGAACAGCCAGGAATGGTCCTCTGGGAAGGATAATGGTTTTATTGAAGATGCTCAATCTTTGGGTTTCTTTTCTCTCCCCAGGAACTTCAAGGAGTGTCCAGCAGTTTCTGGCTATGTGTGACAGGGGTGAAACTTCCGAAGGGGTCAAGTACACAGGAAAGACTTTGAACTACCGGAGTCTCCCCCATCGTTCCAGAACAGATGCCTCCCGGGGACTGTGGTCAGAGGCCAACCAGCATGTTGGGGCCAGATTCCTGACTACTCCAGGGTGCAAGCCTCAGCTAACCCACACTGCCACACTACCAGAAAGACACCAGGGCCTTCAGGTTCCTCATGCTCAGTCCTGGGGGGATCTTTTCCATTCACCCTCCCACCCTCCTGTTGTTCACCCTGTGTCGCCACCATCAAGCAGTCTTTGTGTACCCCTGAGGTCAGCTTGGAATTCAGGTCCTGTTCCAGGGTTTCGAGCCCCTGGTCCTCGAAGAGTAGATATGCCCCCGGATGATGACTGGAGGCAAAGCAGTTATGCCCTGCCATCTAGGCACAGGAGGACAGGGAGAGAGGAGTTTCTGTTTGTCCTAGCAGATGCCCCTAGCAGAGAACAGATCAGGGCTAGAGCCCTGCAGCACAGCAGGTGGTAAGGGTCACCCCTTTCCTCTCCTGGAGCCACAGCTTTCTCTGTTAAACTGTACTGCAGCAGAGTTGGTACCCTGCATCCCTGCCAGGGTTGTGCAAGTCTTATCTCAACACAGAGTTGGCAGTTTCTCCCAGGGGTGCCAGGAACCCCTAAGGAGACCTGGCTCTTTGAGGGAATATTTGAAACTTCAATTTCCATTCACCTAGCAAAAGGAAGCAGCTGCTGTTTAGGGTTTTATTTGATCCACTTTAAAGATGAATCCATGTTACTCTGGACACCAGCCATTCATTAGGATCTTAGGGTCACCATTTTATTCTTGAATACTCTAAGCCCTCATATTCTGTTCCCTGTTATATTACCAACTTCTATGCTTTGTTTTATCCACCTATCCCTATGATCCAACCTTCTGTCTTCTCCATCCCTCATCCTTGGCGGGACATGTAGCCCTGTAGTCTTGGTCCTGACCACATCATTCAGGCTAGCCCACCTGCCCGGACTGTCAGCCTTCCCTCAGCCCCAAACCTTAGGCCTAGAATGTGGGGCTGCCAACATAACATTTACTCTTCAGAACAAATGGGAGTC
>NW_011494881.1:7485078-7494844 GCF_000754665.1 Bison bison bison | reverse complement strand
AACATACCCTCCTGTCCTCAGCAGCACAGCCATTACTGCCACTTGCTCAGTCGCCGCTGTAAACCCTCAGAGTCAGCTGAACTATTTTAGGGCCAAACATACTGTTTTTGTAAAGTATTTTTCATTAATAAATCTATAAGATAGTTCTATTTAATTCCTTGTCATTTAATTGTCTATTTGATTCCTTTTATATTTTCTTGCTCTTTTGTATTGGGCTGGGGAAGCAAGAAATAGCAATTCCCAGTGGCCTGGGGCTCAGTATATGGCTTTTGACTGAGTGAAAGTGAGGAGCCAAAGAGGAGTTGAAGACTGGTTGAAGGGTATGTATTCAAGGTAGGAGTCAATGAGTCCTAATATGGAGTGACTTTCCTTGTTGTTATTGCTGCTAGTATATTTTCTATCCCTTTCCTGCCAAGAGGCACTCAACACTTTACATACTTTCTCCTTCACTCCTCAGGGAGATTTTCTGGGATTCAGACTCCTCTTACAAACTCACTCCTGATCTAGGTACCCGTTGTGCCCTCCCTCTACAAGTTTATCATGTGCCTCTTATCCCTTCCTTGCTCACTTCATATGGCTGCCCCTTCCCTTCCCTCCAGAATTATATGGCACTTCCATGTAAGAAAGATCCAGTTTCACCCCTTCCTCACTCGAAAATTCATCTCCCTCTAAAAAATAATATGTGAGCTCCCTTAGCAAACATTACCCACTGGGCATTTCTCTTTTTCTTAGATTATTCCAGCTCTCGGGATCATTAAGATTGACAAGTCAAGAGGTAGAGAGATGGTCTTTAAGTCGTTTGGACTGTTGCTTGCCTGAGCACATGTAGAATTGAGCAGGAGGATGGGCAGGCATTTCTCACTCTATCCTACTTGAGTCCTATGCCATCAAGATATATAGATCTGGGACTTCCCTGGCAGTCCCGTGGTTAAGACTCCGCGCTTCCACTGCATAGGGCACAGGTTTGATCTCTGGTTGGGGAACTGAGATCTGACATACCTCTCAGTGCAGCAAAAAAAAAAAAGATATATAGATCTTAGGATATTCTGATCCCTGCTACTGATCCAGTACCTCTCCTGGGGTTCAGTTCAGTCGCTCAGTCGTGTCCGACTCTTTGCGACTCCATGAATCACAGCATGCCAGGCCTCCCTGTCCATCACCAACTCCCGAAGTTCACTCAAACTCATGTCCATCGAGTCGGTGATGCCACCCAGCAATCTCATCTTCTGTCATACTCTTCTTCTAATAATTATCCATTGAACAATCATTTCTTGTCCCAATACTCCCTTCCCCAAGAGTGTACATCTCTTTAAAGTTTCCGTAGAAAACCTGGGCCCACATTCTATCGTAGAGGTATTTCTTATGAGGAACTAATTTCCAATTCCCTATTGCCTTCGAAATCTCTTTTCTCAGTGAATTAAGAGGGAGGCTGTGTCCTTTTCAGGTGAATTTCGTAGACTCTTTGAACATCTCAGTGACAAAACCCTTCCTTTCCTCTTACCTGTTTTGATTCTGAACCCTTGGAGACTAGTCTGCTCTACCTGCATTCTTTGTGCTTTCAGACTCTTGACAATTCCAGGCTCTAAACACAAGGGCCAGATTCTCTCTCAAACTCCATTCTGAACCGTTGCTTCGCTCTAGAACCTGCAACGCTTCCTCTAGTTCTTCTGTCAGTTATCAATCGAAGTACCCGGATCTGATAGTCAAATTGTTATACTTTTTTTTTTTCTCTCTATTTGCGGGAGATTCTTAGGTTTGGTCAGGTCTCCCCATCTTTCTAGGGGCTCCATGAAAGCCGGTGTCGTGTTCCCTAGCACTCATTCACCGCAGGAACTAGCTACAGACAAATCATCTCTCCTCACTCTTTTATTTCTGCTTGCCCAGAATTTTAAGCTGATCCCTTGGCATGGTCTTGTTTCTCTCCTAGCTTCAGTAATTTTGCTCAAGTCCCTAGAGCCTGCTCCGCCCCCGCCCCCGCAAGCGCGGTGCATGCCGGTCTTAGCCCCTCTGTAGGGAAAGAGGGTCCGCCATGTTCCCCGGCGGCGCCGCCGCTTGGCTCTGGTAGCCGCCGCCCCCGCCCCCAGCCCCGCCCGGCCCAGCGCGTAGCCGAGCCCCGGGCCCAGCATGGCCGCCCCGGAGCCGGCCCGGGCTGCACCGCCCCCACCCCCGCCCCCGCCGCCCCCTCCCGGGGCTGACCGCGTCGTCAAAGGTGAGAGGTGGACGAAGCCCTGGGGGCCTGGCCTGATGAGATAGCTGTGTGAGGGCGGGCGGGAGACCGTCCCCTCCGGAGCGGGCCCGGAAGGGCGGGCGAGTGACTGGCTGCCTCACTTGGGGAGTGGCCCCTGGGCGGGCCCCTGCTGGGCTGGGCTGAGTCGGTGGCGGCGGCTCCGAGGTCTCTCGCTTGCCTTCGGGCCGTGGCAGAGGTTTCGTTCTGTAGGTCTCTTAGCTGGAGGGGTGAGGCTACTAGTCGCAATGAGCCTCTTTCTTTTCCTGCCCGCCGTGTCAAAGCGGCCCAGAGGCCGCGATTAGCTTCCTGCACCGCGACAGCTGCACGCCTGGCTTGCCGGGGCGAACGGAGGGGCTCTGAGACCTTCAGCCACGCGGGGCTGGGCGATGAGCAGTCAGAAATCACCTCGCCTTTGGCCCACGCCTGCTCCCCTGTGACAGCCATCCGCCCTATTCGCGCCTAGTTAATGCCAGCCGCAGGGGTTCGCACTCGGCCCTCAGGTGTCACCCCGCGCGGAAATTGGGGGAACTGTATGGGATTGGACAAGGGTGAAGGGACAAACCAGAATTTGAGGGCCCCGGGTTTAAGTGCATAACAGATGAAAAAAAGACAGTTTAAAAAAAAAAAAGAGCTTCGGGGATAGGAAGAAGCATTTACTTAGAACCCGCAACACTGGTCAGAGGGCAAGAGGGGTTAGCCCTCCCGTGCATGCAAACGCCTACAGACTCCCCCTAGAAGAAAAAATTAAATATTTCTCAGCTGGTGCAGAATTTATGATTGTTTAACTACAACAGGTCATCACATTAATTTGAAATAGAGAAATTGAAGGCTAATTTAGAATTGCTTAAAATTTCCATGCTTTCTGGGAGAGCCCATCAACTTCAAACCCTGCTGTGGAGGTGAAGAACATAATTTGAAATGATTTTTCTTTATCATGTAGCTTGGTCAATAAATTGAAATCATTTTAGAATAAAGTTTTCTTTATTGTATCACATTTATTTTTGAAAGATAGATACTTCTTTTATTTGTTTTATTTGTTTCATTCAACTTCTCAAACATACTGGCGTAATGTTTAAACACTGTTAGCCCAGTTTTGGAAATCTGACTAGACATGTTTCCATTAAAATATTTAAAAACAAGAAAAACTTTTTGTTTTGTGGTTTTTATCAATTCTAGCCTCCTTTAATGATAATACTAATTTGTATCTAGATTTATGTAGACAATTTTAAAAGCTTAATCGTGTATATATTCGGGCCAGGCATCAGCTGAAAAAAGCTTTTATGGAATCCTTGTCCCAAGAAGTCTTTTGAAAAAGAGAAAGAAAAAAGATTGGCAATTCAGACATTCATGCTATCTTGAAGTTTTGTTGGGTTGGGAATAGGAGACATGAGCTGCCTGTTAATTTTCTGACAGTATGCCTGTGCTGTGTTAATTTCCCCTGGCACTTTTCACCCTACTATTAGATGGGACCACCAGTCACATTTCTGAACAGTAAGTTTATGCTGTACTTAGCTTGTGAATCTTCTTGTTTTTTTTTGTCATTTATATGGTAATGTTTCCCTTGTACTGCTTTAATACAGTAAAAATAAGATTCCAGACATAGGGCATATTCCTTAGGAGTGGGTTGTGAATATAAGACATAGTCATATTTGCAGTTTATTGGTATGAAATAAAAGTCATTTGATTTAGGTAAATGGGAGTTTGTTGATATAGAAAATCATAGTCGAACTCTTGGATATAAGGTCCCATGTACTTAGTAGTATGCTCTTCAAGACAACTTTCATTTCTTTATGGAATTCGTTAGCTAGTTGAAATGGCAGATACGGATCACATGCTTTAGAGACAGTGTGCAATAGACTGGTTAGTGATGCTCCAGGAGTTTTTGGCTTCCTTGGAAGTTACTGGGAAACTTACCTTTCATTATAGAAATCTTTTATATTTCATTTTCAAGCTTCTTTCTTGCCTTCCTCAGTAAGTAATTGTAATATAATGTTGCATTTGATGATAACACCAGTTTGCTGAAGCTATATAACCACGGTGCTAATTCAACTTAAGTTTAACTTGTTACAAATCTAGATTTAAGTCTAGTATGTGCTAGTTTTGCACCATTTCATAGTGGTAAGGTTATAGAGACCATTATTGGCATTGAATATAAATAGTATTTTACTCCCTGAAACTTTCCCCTGTTGTTTCAGATTTTATACTCTTACACTTCTAGCCAAGAGGCCTGTGTTTTATGGTCACATAGGTTTTAAAGGGGAATAGGTCTTCTGTGTTTAGTATCAAATGCCTGAATTTCACATCATGTGAAGTTTGAGGTCTTGGAATATGGTAGGTGATCCATGTATAAATTATCTGTTCACTGAAATTATTAGTGGTAATTCCATATCCCTGATGATGGGTGATTAGGTTTCCTGGTTCATTAAGACAGTTCAGTTCTGGGCCTGCTCCAGCTTCTGGCTCTGGTAAATTCATCTGTTTGAAAGTTGGTGGAGCCCAAGTGGTTTAGGTGAGAGAGTATGCCCTCTTAACTATTTTCTGTTAAGCATTTTTCTGTCTTTAGCTAACATAGTAAGTTGGCAATAAGAAAATAGAAACAAACTAGGAAGAACAGTTAATTTTTCCTAGTGCCTTTTTGCCACATCAGCAAAATTGGTGTGTGTAAAATTAAAGCATAAAACCCTG
Organism: Bison bison bison; assembly: GCF_000754665.1. Lineage (NCBI taxonomy): Eukaryota > Metazoa > Chordata > Mammalia > Artiodactyla > Bovidae > Bison > Bison bison. The sequence goes on along the minus strand of NW_011494881.1, from coordinate 7,489,932 downwards.
AATTTATTTATATTGTTCTTCCTCCTCCCCCTGAAATTTACTTGACCTGAAATGTCCAGGTACTTACTTTTTTCCCTCAGATACTTTTAAAATGTACTTTTTGCTGTATAGAAGAGGTCCCAGATTTGTAAAACTAGATTTTCCCTTGAAATTAATAAATCTATTACACTTAATGCAAAAATTCACCTTTATTGCTTACATTGCATTGTCTGTTTTGTGTATGTGTTCATTTTAGCACCCACAGTGCTACTCACTTTCTTTTTTATTCAGCATGTTTTACTCCCTAGGTTTTATTATCCTTATCTCTTAAATTATCAGACTTTGAGATTGAACCAAAATGTGTGTGTTGTAAGTTTTTTACCTGTTACGTATCTAATGGGCAGCCTTATGATTCATTTAGGTTCTGTTGCCTGCCGCCCTGCTTAAAAATCAGAGGTTGTTTGGCTAATGTGTTTTCCAGTACCTTAGCTTTAATAGGATTGCTTATTTTCATTACAGATTTTTAGATGACCCACATAGGTCTTGGAGTCACATAGCTTCTTCAAATGTGTGAGTGTGTGTGTGTGTGTGTGTGTGTGCGCGAGCGCGTGCGTGCGCTAATTCTAGTTCATTATGTTTGCTTGTTTTTTTGAATGATTTTATTTATTTATGGCTGTGCTGGGTCTTTGTTGCTGTGTTTTCTTTTTTCTAGTTGCAGAGAGCAGGGGCTACCGTTTAGTTGTAGTACGAGAGCTTCTCCTTGTAGTGGCTTCTCTTGTTGCAGAGCATGGACTGTAGGGCGTGTGGGCTTCCGTAATTGTGGCACGTGGGCTCAATAGTTGCGGCTCCCAGGTTCTAGAGCACAGGCTCAATAGTTGTGGTGCATGGGCTTAGTTACTCCGTGGCATGTGGGTGGGATCTTCTCAGAACAGGGCTCGAACAAGTGTCTCCTGCAATGAGAGACAGATTCTTTACCACTGAGTCATAGGGAAGCCCTAGTTCATTCTATTTTAAAGCAACTTGATTTTTAATTTTTTTTTAAACAAAATCTGTTTTATGGACTTAACCTATCTAAAAAAGATAATTCTTGAAAATGATTTTCCTTTTCTTTTTTACCCTAGTCAAACTGTTAAGCATACTAAAATAAATCTTCAGTACCATGTGTCCTAGAGAAAGCAGGGGAACAGAGAATAGTGTGTGTGTATGTGTGCATGCGTGTGTGTGTGTGTGTATGAGACAGAGAGAGCAGTGAGAAGGAAAGAGAACACTCTGGCAACAAGTCATCTTAGAAGGAAAATGCCAAGGAAGAAATACAGGTGCTCAGTAGTGAGGCAAAAGCTTCAGGTTCCGGTGCTATTGAATGAATTGGCAAGAGTTATAAGGAAAAGTTGGGTGAAAGAATTTTGGTTTATTAGATGAGATGTGTTTTAGTGCCAATCCTATGATTTCATTTCAGTATAAAAATGTTTATTTTTACATAGAGATGAAATAAGCTAACACTAATTGACATTTTTATATGGTATGTAAAATTTATTTTTGAAATTCAAAGTAACCAAATAGCAACTACTTATTTAATGCCTGCCATATACCTAAAAATTGTTCGGAAACAGTGTAAAAGGTAAAATACAATCTTGGTCCTTGGGGAAATAGGTTCTCATGAAAAGTTAATAATTTATGTCATAAGGCTGTGTGATTAATAATTGCCAGTTAAGTGGCAGACCCAGCAAGTTGAGTTCAAAGGAGATAGGAATGAATCTAGATTTGATTGGTCTAGCAAGGGTTTGTATAGGAAGAAAGAGCTTTGAGGATGGGTAGGATTCAAATAAGCAGAAGATTGGGACCATTTATTTGTGCATCATTTATTGAATACCTCTTTGTACCAGACATTATACTAGGCATTAGGGATACGGAATTGAATTAGATATATTAAGTAAGATAGATTTTTCTTGGAGGCAGTCTAGTGGAGGAGACGCTATTGCAAATAAATAATATAATGAATTAGGTATGAAGTGCTGTTGGAGCTGTATAGAGGGAATTGACTCTTACTTGGAGAGAAAGCTTCACTGAAAGGATTATATTTTGAGGGGAGCCTTACAGGATGAGTAGAATTTCTCCAGATATTAAGGTGGGGCTGAGAAGGAGAAAATATTTTCTAATAGAGAAAACAGCAGTAGAAAGGCATGGAGTTTGAAAAAAGCATGGAGTGTGTGACAGTATTGTGTAAAGTTCTTTGCAAGAAATAGCAGATGAAAAGGTTTTTTTTGCACACCAAGTTGAGGACCTGAAACTTAGGGAGTATAGCCTCTGGATGATTAAGAACACTGGATGATTAAGACTGCCTGGGTTTGAATTAAGACTGCCTAGTTCTGCCTCCGGAGAAGGCAGTGGCACCCCACTCCAGTACTCTTGCCTGGAAAATCCCATGGATGGAGGAGCCTGGTGGGCTGCAGTCCATGGGGTCGCTAAGAGTCGGACTCGACTGAGCAACTTCACTTTCACTTTTCACTTTCATGCATTGGAGAAGGAAATGGCAACCCACTCCAGTTTTCTTGCCTGGAGAATCCCAGGGATGGGGGAGCCTGATGGGCTGCCGTCTGTGGGGTCGCACAGAGTCGGACACGACTGACGCGACTTAGCAGTAGCAGGGTTACATATAGGAGATTTTGATTGAGTGGGCCTTTGGTGAAGCTAAGAAATCTGTACTTCAAAAATACCCTGAAATGATTCAGAAAATCAACCTGCTTTAGTAACTATTAAGGTGAGACACTCACCAGAATTTTAGATGTAGCCAGAATTCAGAGAGAGAGAGAAAAAAAAAAAAATCAGGTACACAGTATATAGCTATGCACAGCATGAGTAAATGAGGAAGAAATCAGAACCAATGCAAGAGAATCCATTTCAAAAATGTATATTGCCCTAAACAAAGTGAAAATATATCTATAAAATGGGAAAAAACATTTGCAAACCCTATATCTGATAAGAGGTTAATATCCAAAACATTAAGAATTCATACAACTCTATAGAAAAAAAAAACAAATCACCCAGTTTAAAAACGGGCTATGGATCTGAATGACATTTCTCTAAGGAAGATATATGAAAGAACAGAAGGTACATGAGAAGATGCTCAACATCACTAGGCATTGTTGTTGCCTAGTTGCTAGTCAGTGCAGTAGCTCAGTTGTGTCCGACTCTTGGCGACCCCATGAATCGCAGCATGCCAGGCCTCCATGTCCATCACCAACTCCGGAGTTCACCCAAACTCATGTCCATCGAGTCGGTGATGCCACCCAGCCCTCTCATCCTCTGTGGTCCCCTTCTCCTCCTGCCCCAAATCCTTCCCAGCATCAGAGTCTTTTCCAATGTCAACTCTTCGTGTGAGGTGGCCAAAGTATTGGAGTTTCAGCTTTAGTCATGTCCAACTCTCTTGTAACCCCATGGACTGTTGCCTTCCAGGTTCTTCTGTCCATAGGATTCTCCAGGCAAGAATACTGGAGTGGGTTGCCATTTCCTTCTCCAGCAGATCTTCCCCAACTGGGATTGAACCTGTGTTTCCTGCATTGGCAGGCAGATTCTTTACTGCTGAGCCACCAGTGAAGTCCCACTAATCATTAGGGAAATGCAAATTAAAACCACAATGAGATTATCACTTCATACCCATTAGAATGGTCATCATCAAAAAGACAAGTGATAACAAATATTGGTGTGGATATAAAGAAAAGGGAATCCTTGCGCACAATGAGTGGGACTATAAATTGGGACAGTGGCTATGGAAAAACAGGATAAAGCCTCCTCAGAAATTAAAACTGCCATATGATCTAGCAACTCTACTTTTGCAAAAATGTATCTATCCAAGGATGGAGGGATAAGGAAATTGTGGTACATATAAACATTGGAATATTAGTGTGCTAGTAGCTTAGTCGTATCCCACTCTTTGTGACCCCATGAACTGTAGCCCTCCAGGCTTCTTTGTCTATGGGATTCTCCAAGCAACAATACTGGAGTGGATTGCCATTCCCTTCTCCAGAGGATCTTCCCAACCCAGGGATCGAACCCAGGTTTCCTGCATTGTACACATATTCTTTACTGTTTGAGCTATAGGGAAGTCCATTTATTCAGCTATAAAAAATGAGGAAACACGACCGTTTGTGATGACTCAGATGAATCATGAAGGCATTATGTGAAGTGAAATAGGCATACAGAGATAGACAGATACTCTGTGATTGTACTTATATGTAGAATCAAAAACAGAAAAAGAGAAAAAAATCATAGAGAAGAGACCAGAACTATAGTTATCAGCAGTAGAGGCTGGAGGGAAGGGGATTTGGAAGAAGATGATCAAAAGGTATGAACCAGAAGTTAAAAGATAAGTAAGTTCTAGGGATGTAATGTACAACATGATTATAGCTAACACCGCTGTATGATATACAAGAAAGCTAAGAGAGTAAATCCTAAGTGTTCTCATCATAAGGAGAAATTTTTTTCTTTTCTTATTGTATCTGTATGAAAAAGTGTATTGTATTTGTATTGAACCAATGTGGAAATCATTTACAATATATGTATTGATATATCCCTGGAGGAGGGAATGGCAACCCTAGTATTGTTGCTTGGAAAATCCCATGCACAGAGGACTTAGCCACGGGCTAAGCCCATGGGGTTGCAAAGAGTAGGACATGACTGAAGGGAGCGAACACATACACACATACACATACATACATCAAACCATCATGTTGTGTGCCTTAAACTTATACAGATGATGTATGTAAATGATTTCTCAATAAAACTAAGCTAGAAAAAAGAATAATAAAATGGGTAAATGTAAACTCCCCAAAAATGGATAGTGAAGAAAAATCTGAGATGGAAAAAAAAAAAAAAAAA
>NW_011494881.1:7437498-7484978 GCF_000754665.1 Bison bison bison | reverse complement strand
ACTCATGGACTGCAGCCTACCAGGCTCCTCCATCCATGGGATTTTCCAGGCAAGAGTACTGGAGTGGGGTGCCATTGCCTTCTCCAAACTTAGTGTAAAGATAAGTAATTTAGAAACTGTAACTCATGTTTCATTAATTCAGTAAATGTTCATTAGTACCTATGTTCTAATCACTAGGTATATGGCGATGAAAGACAGCTTGCTCCCTTTCAAGGAGCTCATAAGCTTGAGGGGGAAGCAAGGTAGTTACAGTGTAGCTGATAGGCACCACGCTGTAGGCGGCATCATATGCTTTGCTATGAAACCACAAAGGAGGGGGCACCATTAACCTAGCCATCTACAGGAACATTTTTCAAGAATTGGAACACTGATATGAAGTTTAAGGACAAAGAAAAATTAGACAAAATGTGGAAATAGTGTACCCATAAATAATAGGGAATGCAGTGTACAGAGGTTTTTTTGATGTTATTTTAAAAATGAAAATAACATCTGGAGTATAGTATGTGACTGGAATATGAGTAGTGGCAAAAGATGAGGGTTGGAAATATAGGCAAGGGTCAGATTAGAAGGGATTTTGTATGACATGTTAAAGTACAGAATTTGGATTTTACGTGATGCATCCAGTTTTGCAACAGGTGGATGTTGAGATCTGAATTTTAAAAAGAGTATTCTGAGTTACTGTGAAACCTGGGCAAAATTGAAAAGATTTTTGTAATTTTGGGGGAAAAAAGTCCTTATTCAGTGTCTTGGGACCAAAGGGATGAAACCAGGTAAGAGAATTATCTAGGACCTGTTTATTGGCTGTGTTAGGGTGAGGAAGAAAAAGACTTTTAGGATAATTTCCAGATAAATAACTATATTGGTTCAGAGGGAAAGTTCATGCATTAAGTTTTGGCTGTGTTAAGTTTAATATACTTATGGAACATCCAAGTGGAGATATTTAATAGTTTAATAGGGATTTCGAGTTTAGTGGCACAGTCTGGACTGAGTAATCTATTTGGGAGTCCACAAAATATAGATTTTGGTTGAAGCCATAGTTATGAATGAGAGGAGTATAATATGAGGACCAAGGACAGAATCCTCAGCCACACTGTCATAGGATTAGGAAAAGGACTAGAAGTTCATGAGATAGGCTAATCAGGTATGACCAGAGAATTATGGGAAAAACCAGGTGAGTGATTTCAAGAACCCAAGAGAAAGAGAGAGTTATAAGGTGAAGGAATAGAGCAGAAGCCAGATAAATGTGGGTTGAGGAAAGAAGACAAAAAGTGAAAAAATGACGGTATCCACTGTAGATTACTCTTTCAAGAAGCTTAGTTGTAAAATATACGATATATATGGCAGAAACAGGGATGAGGAGTAAGGGAAAATTACTTTTGGGGTTGTTGTTAAGATCATAGAGAATTGCGTACAGTCTTCCCTTGGTATCTGTGGGGATTTGATTCCAGGATACCCATCCCTCTTCCAAAATCAGTGGATGCTCAAATCCCTTCTATAAAATGGTGTAATATTTGGATATAGCCTATCTGTATCCTCTCATTTACTTTAAATCATTTCTAAATTACTTATAATACCTAGTACAATGTAAATAATATGTAAATAGTTGCTGCTGCTGCTGCTGCTGCTAAGTCGCTTCAGTCGTGTCCGACTCTGTGTGACCCCATAGACGGCAGCCCACCAGGCTCCCCCGTCCCTGGGATTCTCCAGGCAAGAACACTGGAGTGGGTTGCCATTTCCTTTTCCAATGCGTGAAAGTGAAAAGTGAAAGTGAAGTTGCTCAGTCGAGTCCGACTCTTAGCGACCCCATGGACTGCAGCCCACCAGGCTCCTCCGTCTATGGGATTTTCCAGGCAAGAGTACTGGAGTGGGGTGCCATTGCCTTCTCCGAAGTAGTGCTAGAGAGGCAAATTCAATATTCTCTTTTTGAAATTTTATTTTTAAAATATTTTCTATCTGTGGTTGGTTGAATCCTCACATGCCAACCTGTCATTTTGGAGGGCTGACTGTATGTTTATCTCCTCAAAGGGAAGACCCTATGGAGAGTTGGAGGCAGGAAACACAGAATAAGGGCATGGGTGGGTGGGAAGGGTGACTGAAGTGAAGATGTTGGGGGTGGGGTGGGATTCAAAGCACAGTAGAATGTTTAGTATTGGGTGGGAGGAATCCTCTTTCTTGAGATAGGAAGAAATGTAAAGATGGATACTGGTATAAATGTAGATGGAGAGGAGCAGAAAGATGACATTTGGTCTGAAGGTCTCAATTTTCTCCAAAAAAGATGCAAAGTTGATTACTGAGTAAGAGAGAAATTAAGTTTAGGATTCAAGGAAGAGGTGACCATTTGAAATCTCCACTGAGGAGAATGGGAGAGAGCACAGACAAGGATGTTTAATTGGATTGCTGGCAAGTGCCAATGACCAACAAAGTTGGAGACCATTAATTTGTATAAGCACTGAACTATTTTGATGATTTTTTACTTAATGTCCAACTTTAGAAACTAGCTCATTCAAGAATTGGAGTTTTATAAGTAGAAGTAGAAAAGAACAAAACAATTCAGGATGTTGTTTAAAAAGTGGGTGGTTGATGGGATAGCTTCAAAATTACAGGAAGCAAAGGTTTCCAGAAGTAGTTGATTAGGGGACATGTGCAGGTTCTTCATATAATTGGAGAACAAATAGAGAAAAGGGAGTGAGTCTGAAAGCATTAGAAATTTTGGTCATGGAGTAAGAGATTGGAGTTCAGGATTTCAGAGGTGGAGCAAAAATTATGGGCAAGGCTGAGAAAGTTTAAGTGGAGTGGAGCTCAGAACCTCTCATTTCTTGGGTTTACATAGGCCATCTTCAGGGACATTGATGATGGTGGTGCTTAGAGAGGAGAAAGCTTTTGAACTAGGAACCGGAGTTTCATGTGAGAGTTGACCAGAAGTATAGTAGATGGCTGCTAAGTCACTTCAGTCGTGACCGACTCTGTGCGATCCCATAAACGGCAGCCCAGTAGGCTCCCCCGTCCCTGGGATTCTCCAGGCAAGAACACTGGAGTGGGTTGCCATTTCCTTTTCCAATGCGTGAAAGTGAAAAGTGGAAGTGGAAGTGGCTCAGTCGTGTGCGACTCTTAGCGACCTCATGGACTGCAGCCTACCAGGCTCCTCCGTCCATGGGATTTTCCAGGCAAGAATACTGGAGTGGGGTGCCATTGCCTTCTCCGTAGATGGCTAGGACAAGAATAAACTAGCCAGAAGACATGAACCTCAAAGGAGGCAGCATTTTCTTCTTCACAGGAGTGATGATGTTAGATGTGGAAATGGAGAGCTAAAAGACTGTAGCCTTTTCTGCTCAGAGTGGTGGGAATTCTGGAGGCTGAATTAAGAGGATTGGGAGGGAGGGGAACAGCCTGAGGATGTTCTTGTTCAGTCGCTGAGTCCTGTCTGACTCTGCGACCCCATGAACAGCCACATGCCAGGCTTCCTTGTCCTTCACTGTCTCCCGGAGTTTGCTCTTACTCATGATGTGAATAAAAGAAATACAGAGAAAAAATTCAAGAAGAACTTATTTTGGACAGTTGCGAGTAATGGCAGTGATGAAAAGCACAGACATCTGAATGCTACTTTGGAGTAGAGTTTTCAGGTGGCACAGGCTGTGCCCCACATTTTTTTGGAGGCCTCACTGGGCTGATAGTTTGGAGTCTTTGCTTAGGGTTGGGCAACAGGGGAAAGCTCCTCTGTTTATTGGCCATTCACATTGTATGTACATACATTTATGTGCTGGTTTTTCCCTGTCTAAAACTTAGAAGAGTTGGAACACAGGAATAGTTGGCTAAAGACAAATTAGAAATATAAAAAAACAATTAAAAACCTAAAATTAGATGGAAATGCTTTAAAAGTACCTTAGGAGTTGCAAAATGGTAGTAGAGAATATTAATTTCTCAATTAATAGCAAATTCAACCCTCTATTGACCACCAGTGTCAGTAATTAATTTCCTATCAGGCCAGATTCTATTTGGTCAGTTTTCTTTTGCTTAGTTATATCACCTGCTATGGCTCCTTTTTCCACCTGCCAAAGAGCACAGTGCCTTTTTGCCTCTTATTTTCTTATTTACTGATACATTAAAACATTTTTCCAAAATGGTCTACTCTCCCGTTTCAGTGTTGTGTTTAGTTTTCATCTGCTTTTACCAATGGTGACATTTCTTCACCCCTCTACCTGCCCATTCCTTAAAAGGTATTGCAGCTGTTGTTGAGATTTAAAAGTATGCCTTGAATTGAAAAAGAAATGGAAAACACAGGTCTGGGGGCAGTGTATACTTGTTTCCCCCAAATGAGTAAGACATTCTGACTCTTGGTTCAGGAGGAGCAGTAGCTCGGTGTGACTTGCAGTGGGGCATCACAGTGTGCGTGAGAACATGCAGTGCCACAGGTGGCTGGCTGATGCAGGGGAGGGCCTCCCACTTAGGTTTTTAGGAAGTTCTGTATTTTGAACAAAGTTCAGCTATTAGTGGAATTATGTTGTTGATTATTAGGAATTATGTTCTGCATAATCTGGAATGCAGCATCTTAAACAGTATCTCTTTTCCTGAGTAGAGGAAAAATTCTCTTGGCCTGATGAGAAAAATATCCCAGTTTGATCTCAGAAATTTTTATTTAAGAGATATTTAAACTTTATATTTTCATAATGTCCCAAAAGTAACTTTTGATTTATTTAGCAATTGTTAATTTCTGTAGTTTTTAAACAGTTGATTTACTGATAGTGGCAAATTAGGTTATAGCATACAGTATGCTGCTGCTGCTGCTGAGTCACTTCAGTCGTGTCCGACTCTGTGCGACCCCATAGACGGCAGCCCACCAGGCTCTGCCGTCCCTGGGATTCTCCAGGCAAGAACACTGGAGTGGGTTGCCATTTCCTTCTCCAATGCATGAAAGTGAAAAGGGAAAGTGAAGTCCCTCAGTCGTGTCCGACTCCTAGCAACCCCATGGACCGCAGCCCACCAGGCTCCTGTGTCCATGGGATTTTCCAGGCAAGAGTACTGGAGTAGGTTGCCCTTGCCTTCTCCGATAGCATATAGTATAATAGTCTGTTTAATCTTTGGTTGAAGAAAAACATACATTAATAAAGGTTTTTATTTTTTTAGAATCTGACATAGCTATATTTGAGCGGCCCCATGGACTGTAGCCCACCAGGCTCCTCTATCCATGGGGATTCTCCAGGCAAGACATAACTGGAGTGGGTTGTCATGCACTCCTCCAGGGGATCTTTGCAACCCAGGGATCGAACCCGGGTCTCCCGCATTGCAGGTGGATTCTTTACCATCTGAGCCACCAGGGAAGCCCTATTTGGGGTACTTTAATGCCTTGTTCTAGATGCAGTAAAATAATGGGAATAAATGTGTTCTCAAGAAGGGGGCGGGAAAAGCAAGTTTTGTTTTACTATCAAAAAAACGTAAAAGCTAGAGAGATTGATGATTTCAAAGTCTTTTAGAAATGGTTTATATTCCTCTGCTTTAGTTCTTATTTCACTTCTAAGAACTGAGCTCTTCCTAAATCATTTTTCTGCTATGAGAATATGGTTATTTATTATTCTTTCTTAGGTAATTGATAAAATTCTAACCCAGTCCCCTGTTTTAGTTACTTTAAGTTGAACTGTGAAGAAGCAGTCCATCCTATACTTTGCCAGTCTTCTGTATAATAATTGATAATCACAGTGATGGTCAGGAAGATACTGTGTAGTCTATGCCCATACACAAAGTGAGTTTTTTCTTTAAAAATTTATTTCAGAAAAGAGAGAAATACATTTGGGTCTATATGTAGACTACATTCTTACTATAAATTTCTTTCTTTTTTTTTGAAAAACAAAGTACTATTTGGTAAAAAGCCTAAAACTGCTTCAACCCAAGCTGATTTTGAATGCATAAAGAGGTCATTTGTTGGATTCAGTTAAAAAGGAATAAAAAATTTTAACAGATATATAATAACTTTTCCTAGGCACATGACCTTAAGGTAGATGCCATTGAAAATGGACTTTCATGTTCTCTATTCCACTTAACAGATTTCAATTTAAAACAATACAGTTGGTAAATACTTGTGGAAATCATAAATATATGCTACAGGAGTAAAAAGGCCAACTATTTCAGTAGTTAGACAAGTGGAAATTGTGTTTTAGGATAAATTTGCAGCAATAGCATTGAACATGTATTTTAAAAGTGCTGTATCTTAAGCAACTTAAATGGAAGGGAGGATGATTTGCTTATAAAAGTGTTTTAGATGACGAAAAATGAATCCAGTGGCAAGGAATGCACTGCTGTCAAAAATGTGTGTAAAGATTTTGAATGAAACTGTTATGTGAAAAATGAAGGTGAGAGAAAAAGCAGTATTTTATTAATATTATTTTAAGTATATATATGCATCTAGATTAATTTAAATCTGTAAGTAAACGTTTGGCTGTTTTAATCTATATTTCTAGAAATTTCTGGGCTTCCCTGGTAGCTCAGCTGATAAAGAATCCTCCTGCAATGCAGGAGACCCTGATTTGATTTCCTGGGTCAGAAAGTTCCCCTGGAGAAGGGATAGGCTACTCTCTCCCATATTCATGGGCTTCCCTGGTGGCTCAGACCATAAAGAATCCGCCTGCAGTGTAGAAGATCTGGATTCAATACCTGGGCTGAGAAGATCCGCTGGAGGAGGCATGGCAGCCCACTCCAGAATGCTTGCCTGGAGAAACCCCATGGACAGAGGAACCTGGCAGGCTATGGTGCATGGGGTCGCAGAGTCGGACACAACTGAGCAACTAAACACAGCACAGAAATTTCTGCTCAAGTTGGCCAGCAGGCATTGTTTTATATATTTTTATTGGGAAGTTGGTCAGTCACCTTATATTTGGGATTTCTATTTATGCTTGTATGATATTATATTTATTATACTTCATTTAAGATGAAGAGTGTGTAATATGTTTTGAGAGTTTTATCAAAAAATGTTTTAGTTAGCTTTAGTTAAAGCTAGGGAGAAGGCAATGGCACCCCACTCCAGTACTCTTGCATGGAAAACCCCATGGATGGAGGAGCCTGGTGGGCTGCCTGGTGGGCTGCAGTCCATGGGGTCGCTAAGAGTTGGACACGACTGAGTGACTTCACTTTCAGTTTTTCACTTTCATGCGTTGGAGAAGGAAATGGCAACCCACTCCAGTGTTCTTGCCTGGAGAATCCCAGGGGCAGGAGGCCTGGTGGGCTGATGTCTATCCGGGTCACACAGAGTCAGACACGACTGAAGTGACTTAGCAGCAGCAGCAGTTAAAGCTAAAACATTTCTTTTAGTTAAAGAAAGCTCTAGTTATCCTGAAAAAACTTAATTTTGTGAGACAATTCATTTTTCTAATAATTCTCATGTTGTTATATATAATTTTAAAAAGAAGTATAATTTGATTTCTCTTTTTAAGAAAGCTTTTAAATGTTAATACCTCTATCTAGTAAATGAAGAAACAAAACAAAAACTTCAGCTTTTCAGTTTTGACTCTTACTTACCTAGATCCATTGATTAGTTTTTATGTTAATATATTAATAGTGATTTTTTTTATTAATTAAAAAAATTGCAGCTGTTCCTTTCCCCCCAACACATCGCTTGACATCTGAAGAAGTATTTGATATGGACGGGATACCCAGGGTTGATGTTCTGAAGAACCACTTAGTAAAAGAAGGTCGGGTAGATGAAGAAATTGCACTTAGAATTATCAATGAGGGTGCTGCCATTCTTCGGAGAGAGAAAACCATGATAGAAGTAGAGGCTCCAATTACAGGTACACTTATTTATGTTTTGGATATTATTTTTTTTACTGTACCATTATTTACCTAATTATAAAACTGTTTCTTCTTCATGCATATTATATACTAAATTAGTATTACATGGACATTATCTTGAATTTCCAGATTATTTCCTATAACTTTTGAAAGTTTTTGCCTGTTTTCAATGAAGAAACATGATCCTAAATAATCTGAGTGCAGAAGTTAGTAATATGCTTTTATGAAGGTTTCATCAGTTGAGTTGGCCATCATTGAATTTGATTCAACAAATACTTATTTACTATGCTTTCAGTCATCAGGGGCAAATACCTCAGTGCCATATCAGATACCAAAAATGATCATTCAGAAGTCATCAGAAAATAAGGAGTTAGAATGGATATTTTACTGCCAATATAATTTTATCATCCTAAGATGTGCATGCTTGACTTCCTAAAGAAGAGTTTTATAAATTTAGATGAAAATTTTGTCACTTACTACAAATTTTAATACTCTTGTTATATCTTGTTCTAGATCTTGAGCACATGAACAGTTGGGTACACATTATCCCTGTCATGACTCTTCATAGATTGCTTCCGTCTTAGACCTTTCTTGATAGAATTTTATGCTCTCTCTTATGTAGACGAAATTAGAATTTAAGTAAAATTTGTTATTTTAGAGTTTTTTTTTCATATCTAATAATCTTCTTGTTTCAGTGTGTGGTGACATCCATGGCCAATTTTTTGATCTGATGAAACTTTTTGAAGTAGGAGGATCACCTGCTAATACACGATACCTTTTTCTTGGTGATTATGTGGACAGAGGTTATTTTAGTATAGAGGTAATAATCATATACTATCATTTGATTTGCTTTTAAGTGTTATCATAGATGATTTCTATTACTTCCTCATAAAATAAGTTCTTTAAATTACCTGTGTTGGGTTCTTTTTAATACTTCTGCATATTCTGAAGTTTTTAGGTAAAGCTATTATTTATTCCTCTTTTGTCTTGCAAACTATTCTCTTAATTTTTTTGTGTGTTACTGTAATTACCATTTCCCAGTGGAAATTATAAGCAAAATGAGGGGCCTTTATTGCCCTGTTATCTAGTGGCCCTGAGGAGCTAATGCTGTTATCTCTCTTGCCCTTAAAGGCATTTAGCCATGCAAAAAAAAACAAAAAAGATTAATTGTATTTTTCTAATTAAATAAAATAGAATGCTTTTATCACTTAAACTCTACTGCTTCTGTCTTTCCTCCTGTAGCCATTAAGACCCAAGTATATCATATGGAATCTTTATGTATTCTAAAAGTATTAATCAGCTTTTAAAAACTTGAGAGGCATTAAAATGACCTGTTTATTATCACTTAATAGTAGATTGTTCTTTTTGCTCCTTTTACTTTTCTAATTATAAAAATTAAGACATAGAACAATTTGTGTTTTCTAATATATGCATTTCTCCCCTTTTTTGGAATGAAAATGAACTCCTATTATAATGTTCTGTAACTTCTTTTTTTTATTAATTCCTATGCTCTGATGTCATGCCAGTTCAACTATAAATTTACAGCATCATTTTTAATAGCTGCATTGTATTCTGTTGACTAAACTAGTCACAGTCAATCAATTCTTATTGTTAGGCATTTAAGGTATTCCCAGTTTTTTGCCATGGCAGTTGATGCTTCAGTGGACCATATTATTTATACGTCTTTATATACTTGCCCAGTTATTTCTATAGGACAAATTCTTAGAGGTTAAATTGTTGAGTAGAAGCTCCGCAAATAGATAGGTGTGTTATCATTAATGTGTTTCAAGCATATTGTAAGCAGTTAACATGCTTGATTAATTTTTACAACAAAGTTATGAGGTAAGTACTATTATTTTATCCATTTTATAGAGGAGCCTGAGGCTTGGAAAGGTTAAATAACTTGCCCAAGGTCATATTGTTAGTAAGTGGTGGAGCTAGGCACTTTGAGCCTGTGCTTTTAACCATGTCCTCCACTAGATATTGAAACCTTACCTGATGAATTTCTATGCCAGTTACTGCTGTTTACGTCTCCTGTAGTGTTTTCAGCCTCTGTTCTGAGGTATACTGGGATCCCTGGTGGGAAAGGGAGCTCCGGGCTCTGTCCATCCAAATTCCCTTGGGAATTTTATCATCCTGAGTTGTTCTTTCTGTCCATAGTGTCATCATCAGCCCCTCTCAGTCTTCCCTTGGAGCCTTCAGAAAGCTAGAAATTGGCCCTTCTTGATAGAAAGACTGGGGCCTTTGACAGAAACAATAGAACAATTTTAGGACGCTTAGTTGGTAACTGAGCGTTTGGTATTAGAGGGTTTTGTAGCAGACTTTTTTTTTTTAAACAAGACTTTTTTTTTTAAGTTTTTTTTTTTTTTCAATGTGGACCAATTTTAAAGTCTTTATTGAATTTGTTATACTTTTGTTTTTGTTTTCTGTTTGGTTTTTTTGACACGTGTGGTCTTAGTTCCCCCATCAGGGACTGAACCCCCATCCCCTGCACTGTAAGTCTTAACCACTGGACCACCAGGGAAGTCCCTGTAGCTGACTCTTTTAATTCATTTTATTGTTGGAAAGTAATAAAGAATCAGAATAAGTGAAAAGGGCAGGTATTTATTAAGTACTTACCAGGCTTAATTATTTTTTTTCTTGTGAATAAAATGAAATGTGTTACACATTTCAGTTAACCTTAACTTGTTTCAAACAAAGTTTGTGGGAATTCCCTGGCAGTCCAGTGGTTAGGACTCCACACTTTCACTGCCAAGGACCCAGGTTTGATCCCTGGTCAGGGAACCAAGACCTGCAAGCTATGCAGTGCAGCCAAAAAAATAAAGAGTTTGTATTTTCTTTTTGTATGTGATCATGTAAACCAAACTTATTTACATATGAAATAGTCTTTCCTTTTTTTAAACCAAATAAGTAATATGTGAGTCTGTTTCTTAGGTGTATTTAGAGAAAAATAGCTGCTGTTCTAATATTCTTTTTATTTAAAATTGCATTGTCTTTGAATCATTTCAGATAATAAGCACTTAATTATATAAGGCAACATTCATAACGAACAAAGTAAACATAAAACATGACTTTTCTCTTCATTAGGCAGCATGGCATAATGCTTAAAATCAGAGGATTAGAATCCTATCTCCATTACTTAGAGGTTTTGTGATTTTGGACAAGTTACCTAAGCTCTTTGCTTCTGTTTCCTCATTTGTAAAACAGAGATAATATTACATACTTCATAGAGTTGTTTGAGGAATAATTAGTGCTTGGCATATTATGAATACTCAGTAAATATTAGCTGCTATTATTTTTGACATTGTTACTGTTTTATTTATTGGTATATCTAAGGAGGAGACCAATCTGCTAATTGTTTTTACAGCAAACAATTTGTAAGTCAAAAGTAAATTATTTGACTCATTTATTCAACAAATGTTTACTGCTCTTCTTCTACTTGCTAGGTACTTTTCTGATCAGGTGTGAATAAGACAACAAAGTCCCTAATTTCATGGAGCTTATGTTTTAGTAAGGGACAAAGAGAAAAAGATAATAAAAAGATAATGAAGAGTAATAGAAATTATAAGGGTAATAGGGTTAGAGGAAATGAAACTAAGATTAACAAAAATATAAGATTAATTCACTGGAAACATTTTTTTTTGTAGTGTGTCTTATATTTATGGGTCCTGAAGATTCTGTATCCAAGTACATTATTTCTTCTGAGAGGCAACCATGAATGCAGACACCTTACTGAATATTTTACCTTTAAGCAGGAATGTGAGTACTGCCATGAGAACTATTTTCACTTCCTCAGGGTTCTTTTAGAGTGATGTGGGTAGTAAGAGTTTGAAGATTTTACAGTGTAAGATGTAAGAACAGATTTTGTGTCCAAACATGTAAAACTTTCAGGAAGATTGTCTACAGTTCTCTAGTGTTTAATATTATTCAGATGTTTTCATTTCAATATTTCCTATTAAATTTGATTTTTACATATGTACTTAGGAACAGTTTTGAGCTCTGTGTATAGTTTTAATTTTAGAATTATTTTTTTTCTAACAGGAAGAATATGAACCAAGTGAAAAGAAATGTTGCATTGGAGATTTCTCTCCACCAATATTGAGACATTCCCATGAACATTCTTAGCAAATTAATCATCCTGTCATCACTGCAGATTGTTTTATTTATTTTTTAATTATGCAGATTGTGTTATACACACACAGTTGATTAATTGAAGGTCTTAGTCTACAATATTTATCCCATTTCTCTCAAATTTTTATGGCTGTGGTAATCTAATAGCTGTAAGCAATCATATAGTATAGAGTTTGACCTTTTCTCACATCTCGTAGCTATGTACTTGTTAGTACTCATGGCTGTATTAAGTCTTAGAATTAAGATTTAAAATTAGAAAATAACTTCAGATTACTGAGATGCAAAACATGATGCAATAAAGATCAATATAGTGACAGGTAGTGGCAGAAGTGGCAAACTCTGATATAACTTCAAAGATCAGGTGGGTAACTTAAATGAATATAAGATGAGGCCTGGAAAGTTCATGCTTGACCTCAAAGCAATCAAATTAAAGTTTTTATTAAACTGCAGTGTTGGAAAACAGGTCTGTCATCAGACTACCAGTTTATAACCTCTGATTGCTAGATATAGATCTTCTCGTATTTGAATGTTACAGTGTTAAGCAGTGAAATAGGAACTGAATTCTTTTTTTCTTAAATAAGTAACAAGCCGTCCAGCAAAATCCCAAAATATCCAGGACTTTAAAAATATAAAGGTGCAAAGGAATACGTATGACAGACTTTTAAAAGTAGATGACCGTTTAATTCTTTAATTCTTTCTTGTGTTACGTTGACTTCTTGCTTCGCTGCTCATTGTAGGCTAAAGGAAACCCTCTGGTCCTCCAAAATAAGAATAAGATCTTTTCTTTTTTTTAAATTGGATGGACTTTGAATTTTGTTGTGATGTTATAGTAGTCTTCCCTGTAACAAAAAAGTAGTCACTGACTCGTAGAATAAAATAATTAACACTGCCTTTAAGTATAGTACTAATTTTGCCTTACTTGGCCTATAAAGGTAAAGAGTTGAGCTATTTTTAGAGATTTGACTTATTTACTTTTAGTAATATTTTATGACTATCTGCTGCATACACAAAATAAATCTAAGGAGAGCAAATATTTTGTCTTTGTAAGTACAGTAACATTGCTTATCTTTATTGATTCTTATGGGTAAGATGCTGGCCTTTTTTAAAAAAAAAATTTTTTTATGCAGTAAAATTTACTCTTTGAAGTATTTAGTTCTCAACTTTAGCAAATGATTAAAGCTGTCTACCATCACAGTCACAATACAGAAAAGTATCATCCCATGAATTCCTCCTTGCTGCCTTTGATACTCACCCCTTTACCAACTCTGAACCCCTAGCTACCACTTGGCTGTTATCCATATCTTTAATTTTTTTGCCTTGGTTTTAATAGTCATTTATGTATGTGCATGTATATGTTTTAAATGATTAACAAATTATGCAGTTTTCAATTACTGAATTTTTTCTTTTCTCTAGGTAAAATTAAATATTCAGAAAGAGTCTATGAAGCTTGTATGGAAGCTTTTGATAGCTTGCCTCTTGCTGCACTTTTAAACCAACAATTTCTTTGTGTTCATGGTGGACTTTCACCAGAAATACACACACTGGATGATATTAGGAGAGTGAGTATATATTTTAGTAACAAGAGTTGATTCCTATTTATAGCATTTTGTTGAGTAGAGACTAGAAACTTCAAACGTCTCTTCACTGCCAAGATTAGGTAATGGTAAAAATTAATATACTGGTATTTTAAGAAAATATCTTTTAACCATTCAGAACAATGTAGTATGCACAGTATTCAGAGTTGGTACCACTTTCCTTTGTCCATTCCATTCTCACTTTTGACAAGTTATTTCTGCTCTTTGTTTCTTTTTTTTTCTTTCACAGTTAGATAGATTCAAAGAGCCACCTGCATTTGGACCAATGTGTGACTTGCTATGGTCCGATCCTTCTGAAGATTTTGGAAATGAAAAATCACAGGAACATTTTAGTCACAATACAGTTCGAGGATGTTCTTATTTTTATAAGTAAGGAAAAATATTCAAGCTTAATCACATTTTAGTTGTAAAAATAGCATATGCTTTCATTATATAGAAAGTCATTATTTTACTTAATTTTCTCTTTTTCCCCACAGCTATCCAGCAGTGTGTGAATTTTTGCAAAACAATAATTTGTTATCGATTATTAGAGCTCATGAAGCTCAAGATGCAGGGTAAGAACTCTGTTTCCCTGACCCAAATTAACACCTTATATACAAATCAAACTTAGTAACCATGATTGATGCTTTACGATGCATATTAAGTTATTTGTTTTGCAGCTATAGAATGTACAGAAAAAGTCAAACTACAGGGTTCCCTTCATTAATAACAATTTTTTCGGCACCTAATTACTTAGATGTCTACAATAATAAAGGTAAGATGTTGTTGATAAAAACATATTGTTAAACAACTTAGTATTTTAATTGACTTATTTTTTGAAAATATAGTAGAAAAGGGGCATTGTTTGAAACTGTAACTATCCAAATCTCTTTATGAAAAAATATAAGATATAAGGGAGGGGAGAGGACAAGAAATGAAAATCCAAAATGTGAAACTTAAGTCATAACATTAACCATTTCACAGCTTTGTCATTCACAAAAACTGCCTGTGAAAGAATGTTCTGAGGTAACTCTGTCAAGTAAAAATGCACATGATTTTCTCAAACTCCCCTTTCTTAAATCTTTTCTCTTATAATCAAGAGAATGTTTTCTTGTTTGCATAAAGCTGCTGCTGCTCCTTTGACCATTTCATGTATTTGGACTATATGGTTGTTTGCCCTGTTTCTTGTTTTATGTTCACTAATGTAGGTTTTCTTTTCCTTTCTTATTCTCTACTTTTATATCCACTGCCCCATGATGATTTGTAATTGGACCTTTATTTAATTCAATCTGACCTTCTTTCAGGAAGACAGTCTCCCCTTTCCTTTCTTTTTACTGCTCTTTCTTCCTTTTTTTCTTATGTCTTTGTAATTTACCTTCTTTTCTAGTGGTTTATATTCCACCTCCTTCCCTCCAAATTTGATCTGTCTGTAACAACTGGGTTTCCTTTAACTTGGAACATAATTCACTGAGAGATAATACCAAAGGATCTTAATCTAGTTAAGTGTGTGCCAAGGACATTGAAGATGAGCTTGAGTATGTTTAGGCAGTTCACATTTTCAGAAGAGGAAATCCAGAAGCCAGCTCCTATTCTGTCTTGACATGTCAGAAATTCAGTTGACTATGCCATAGTTCCCAAGGTCAGACAGGAGTGGTTGTGCCAGGAGTAAAGAACAGAGGGTTAAAGATTTTTTAAAGTACATTTAATGAGGTCATTGCTAAATACAGGTTTGTGGTGTGAGTTCAAAAGAGGAGCAAAATAGAGTTTTTGGAAGATTATAGGTGATAGTTAAAAGGTTAAAACATTTACCTGAGATCAGATAGTAGCAGTAGCAGGCTATCAAATAGCTTGGATACAGGGTATGTTGTAAGAACTCCATACTATATTAATCACCAAAACAACCATACCATTGAGATTACCCGAGTTGGTGGTCTTTAGAAACTATAATGCCTCCAAGGATTATACCAGTGCTAAGATAATCGTTTAAATTATATCTTGTTTTATAAATTTTGAAACTTCTATAAAGGTACCTAATGAAGCAAGCCTTCATTTTTAAAGAAAAATACATCTAAGTTTGGACTCCATTCTCCGAATTGATTTGTTATATTTAACTTTGTACCTGTAACCTCCCTTTGTTAGTATTAAAGGAACTGGTGTTCAGTGGTCAGTTGATTACTGCCATACTGGTTGTCCTTCGTCAGTTTAACTCAGGAGATTAAGGGATACTTTTCTTAGTACTCCAAAAAGAAACTCAAACCATTCGATCTGTCTTGTCAAAATCAAATGTCTCTTGATAGTGCCGATTCTGTACATGGTGTTAATGATTTGAGTGCTTACATGGTACAGGACGTGTTCATAATGTTTCATTCCATCTATAGGGCAATTTTCTAGATTCTTTATCTTTCTCTTTTTTTAAATTAAAAGCTTGGTATCAGTCCTTAATTTCTGAGGCTAAATTTGAAATACATTTATTTCATGGGAATTTCATCAGAGAAACAAAACTCTACATTAGCTAGAATCCCAAATCATGGAATTTAATACATACATTTCAGTGCTTTACATTAAATGAAAAAAAAGTAAGCACATAACTATTATAGTATCTGCCAAACATTTTATACTTTTTTGTAGTTTCACGTGAACTATATTCTCTGACCTTAAACTTCTGAGATAGGCAGGATGTTTTATAAATGAGAAACAGATTAGTTAAATAATTTACTATTACACATATGGTATATACTGTAGTTTAGATTAGAATCTAGCCCATTAATCCAATGTTCCATAAAATAATGTAACCAGTGCCTGAAATCTTTATCAGGTTAATTTAAGGTATTATTTATATCAACTTATGAAGCTTTAGAAAGATACTTGAAATTGAGATGAGTATGTTACTTTGAGTTTTTCTCTTTTGGTATTTTAATGGAATTTTTTTCTAAATGAAGTGAAATATTCCTTTGTAGTAGTTTCACTTGATTTCTTTTAATACATGAAATAAGTACATTCCTGTATTCATAAATAAAATGTTCCAAATGTTTCTTTTTCTTCTCTGTGTTTTTTTTTTTTTTCTTGCTTTATTTCCATTTAGCTGTCCTTTTCAGGTTGCCTGCAACTAAAAAGAACCCTCTTAAATTCCTCCAACTTGTATGAACTCTTAGACCTAGAAAATTGCTCATTGCTGTTCTGTGTTTCCTCAAAAAAACTGAGTTCTCACAATTTTGGATTTAGTAAACGTGCATGTTGGATTATTTGTATTGGATTATAAAGTACAACAAGCATTCTAGAAAGATTGGGAATTTCATTAATAATGACAAGTAAATATCTATGTTCTACATAAAACTGTGTTGGAAGCAAAAAGTGTATTACTGCTAAAAATTAGTTCCTACCTCTCTACTACCCTTCATTCCACTCACCCCTTGACTTCCCACCCACCTTAAAAGATATTTTTTCTGCTTTTATGTGTTTTAGACTTTTGGGGCTAAAGACAAATTGTTACATTGACATTCAAACTTATCTTGCAGCTGCTGTATTAAAGTATGAAAATAATGTGATGAATATTCGACAGTTTAACTGTTCTCCACATCCTTATTGGTTGCCCAATTTTATGGATGTTTTCACATGGTCTTTACCGTTTGTTGGAGAAAAAGGTATGATTTTTGTTTTAAAAAAGTTGTTATACTGTTATATTTATTCCAGTTTACTATTGCAGGCACATACTACTTGCTAAAGGGAGCTGAAGTCTAGTTTCACTGTGGATACAGCTCTGCTTGTGTCAGTGGGTGTGGATATGAGAGCCTCAAAGATATTTGAGTTAGCTGTTTACAGCCCCCATGTGAGGGTATCTGGGGGACTGGGAGAAGACTTATAAATAGCCTGATGTTGTCTTCAGCTGTTGGGTTTTCTTTCTTTTTTTCTTTAGCTTAAATCTTTTATGAAGGAATGGAGAGATGGCTTTGCTTTGGAACTGACGCTTTTGCATATTTTAACATCACTCTTGGGGATGTCATGGCAATTCATGGGAGAATTTAATAGCCTTCATTTGGGGCAGTATTAGTCATTTTGTAGCAGCTCTGTACTGTCAGAAATGATAAAGAGAAATTCAGGTTCTGACCTAATATTTCTTCTCCTATATGGAGCAATATGTTATATGTATATAATTTTAGTGGTAATGGTTTCCTGATAATTTAGAGATTCCTATTAGTATGTACTTAATAGGCTTAAAAAAGCATAAATACTATTTAAGAGGTTTTATTTTTGTTTTTTATTTTAGTTCTGTAGAGTTCTTAAGACTTCCTTACTTTATCACATTCTTCTTTTTCCATTTTAGCGTTAATTTTCCGATGAGGCAATACCTCAGTTTCCATATGTGGAATATGAGTATTAGAGTATAGATATGATTGTAAAACATTTTGTTCTATATCCCTCTCTATTTTTTCTCACCTCCTCTATGTTACAAAATGTTCTTTTCTGCCTGAGATATGTTACTTCTGCCAAGGCATTTTTGGTTCTAAAATTCAGAGTTACTACTTAAACTGTATGTTCAACAGGTTTTTTGCAGATTCCCTTTGGGCTTCATCAGTTACTCCGTAGGTCAGCATTAATATGGAGATAGAATTACCCACTTTAGCAATTGAGAAGGGGGCCAGTAAAGGGCTTAGGTGCAAGGGATGCATTACACTTATAACCTTCTATCTTTGGTATATGAGAAATAGTTCAATCATAGCCTCATCAGGCTAAAGGGAATTTAAGAATTAATCTTGTTTATTCTCCTGCCTCCAGGCTAGACTGCAGCACAACTGTTTTAACGTAGTATGAGTGGGATGGGGGGTGGGGAAAGCAGGGAAGATAGGTAGGAGGAAAATGGATATTTCTAATTTGATTTTCTGATGCCTCCACGAAAAAGGAAGTAGTTCATTATATCTAATCTAAATGTTTATGCTATGAGTATTCAAACAAAGAGAAGTTAATAGGTTTTCTCAGCTAATGCACCTGTCAAAAACCAGGGCATCTGATTTTTGCCCTGGTTTTAGATAGAATTTTAGATCTCTTAGTGATCACAATCATGTAGTCTAACTCCTTTTGAGAGATGAGAAAACTTAATCTAGTTTCTGTGGCTCTCTCAGAAGTGAAAGTAGATTTCTTTCAGTGATCCTGTATTTGAAGTCTGCTACAAAGTGATCTTTTGTTCTTTTTTGCCACTCTACATCATCTTAGCTATTGTGAGGAAGTATTCAAACTATCTGACCATTTTTGTTGTTTTTCTGTGGATCTTCTCTAAATTATTCATATCTTTCTAAAATCAGAATTTCAGATTTGAACATTATACACAAATAGAATTCTAACCAGTGTTGAACACAGTAAGAAAATTTTCTTAAACTCTTTGCATATTTTTCCATTTTAATACACGTTAGCTGTTTAAATAGCCTATTTACTTCTTCATTCTAATGAAAATTTTCTTTTGGTGTGAAAATCTGCAAATGACTCTTCATTGGATTCCACATTGAGAAAACCAGTTTGACTCTGATCTAGTCCCTGGGAGGCAACTAACCTAGCCAGAGGCTTCCTTGAAGGCTGGTTTAATCCCAAAGTTAGGTGAAAGTAGTTTTTTAACCTTTTGTGGACTTTTTACCTCGTTTTCTAAAAATCTTATGTTATAAAACTTGCAGCATATAAAAGGTAGAGCGAATAATATGATGAATTACTATGTGCCAATTATTCAGCTTTGACAGTTATCAAATCATGGCCAATACTGTGTCATTTATATCCCCATCCACTGCTCCCTATCCCACACCTCAATTGTTTTGAATCAGATCTCAGCTGTTATTTTTTGTATGTATAAATATTATAGAATGAATCTCAGAGATAAGATTAAAACCCTTTTGAGAACTTGGTGAAAGTTAGAGACTTTTACACCGCCCAGAAAATTTCATGTATGAAATACATGTATAATCTTTACATATGTAACATTTTGAGGATGCTCATAGATCTGAAGCGAATTGGTAATGCCATCAGGTTTATTGGCCGCAATTTAAGAACCTCTGTTTCAGAGAATCCAGTATGGTGTGATCTGCCATAGAAGGTCATATATGTAAGATTTGTTCATTTACCAGATTTTTTTTGGAATTAACAGGAGAAGGAGATTCTATCTGAGAGATTAAAGTAGCATTTGAACTGGGGCTTAAAGAATGTTGGAATTGTGCAGGTAGATGTGAGCAAGACAGTTTTAGGAGAAGGTACTTCCCAAGGCTGAGTCTGACAGAAAGAAAGAAATAAGGTCACTGACATGTTTAGGAGTTCAATTTGATTAGCAAGTAATGTATGAAAGATGAAATGAAATGAAATGTTCATCGCTTAGTTGTGTCCGACTTTTTTGCAACCCCATGGAGTGTAGCCTGCCAGGCTTCTTTGTCCTTGGGATTCTCCAGGCAAGAATACTGGAGTGGATTGCCATTCCCTTCTCCAGGGGATCTTCCCAACCCAGGATTTGAACTTGGGTCTCCCACATTGCAGGCAGATTCTTTACCATCCGAGCCACCAGGGAAGCCTCTTCATACATTAGAAAGAATGATAATAGTAGAAAAAGAATGAAAAGTCAAAATTAGATCAGGAGGATTTTGATCATTTAAACAGAGAATCTGGAACTTTGATAAATGGTGGGATGTAACTGCAACAGAAAATAATCATGATAGTCATTTAGAAAAATTACTATGGTGAAATGAACTGGAAGAAAGACTAGAGATTGGAAGACCTGTTATGAAACTTCATCAGGAATCAGAAACATAATGAAGCCCTGTTAACATTAGGAATGGAAAGCATGGGAGAACTCCAAGAACTGTAAAAGTAGAATCAGTGAGACTTAACAAGATTGCTTGTTTAAGAGGAGGGAATGATTGAATTTGGCTTGGATGTTTTGAGTGTGATAATGATAGTGCCATTAACACACGCTGATGAGAACTCCTGTTATTCTAGCAACCCCTCACTTCAGTTATAGGCTGCTCTTCGTCTTCATTGGGATTGCTAGGCCTTTGACCCTGTTGTTTTCTTTTTAATCTGATGCCCTTTTGCCTCTCTTTCTTCTTAACACACTCCCAAACTCTTTTCTCTCTTGTTTTTCTACTTTGTCCTATGAATCTTAGCCCCATAAAGTCTAACAATCCATTTTCTCCATTTTTACAGTTAGGATATAGAGTGCTACTGGAGATATTTATATCGCCCTGGGTCTTCCCTGGTGACTTAGTGATAAAGAACCTGCCTTCCAGTACAGGAGATGTGGGTTTGATCCCTAGGTTAGGAAGATCCCCTGGAGAAAGAAATGGAATCCAATCTTGCCTTGGAAATCCCATGGACAGAGGAGCTTTGTGGACTATAGTCTGTGGGGTTGCAAAAGAGTTGGACACAACTTAGTGACTAAACAACAACAACAATGATTTGGTATCACCCTTTGATTTCTAGCATTAGCTACGCTCTCAGTAGTACCCAAACATCTTTATGTCACTAGTCTCCTTCCCCACTTATTGCCACCAGGATGTATTCTAAAATTCTTTTTTTTTAACTTAAACATTTTCTTTTTCTAGCCACTTCCCTTACTGTCAGAGAAAACACATACCATCTATGGAAGCTTTCTCTGCTTACTGTTCCCCTGCTTTCTAAACTGCACTCATCTTTTTTTGGTGGGAGTGCTATACTGCATGGCTTTTGGGGATCTTAGTTCCCCAACTAGGGATTGACTCTTGGTAGTGAAAACATGAATTCCTAACCACTAGACCATCCTGATAAACCGCACTCATCTTGAATTCTTAGCCTGTTGAAGATGTGACCCTTCAATCCAGGGCTACTATTTCTAACTTGTTCTTATATTCCATTATCCTGCTTTTTCAGGAAACTTACTTTATTACTTAGGTGTTCTATATCTTCAGACTCTCTCTACTAAGCTCTTTTGTAAATTGTTCAAATATATCTGATCTTTAAATAAAAAATAACATTTCCCCTATCTGATATCTTTCATTGGCCACTATTATGCTATGATTCTCTTGCCTTTCCTTCACAGCAAAGCTTCTAGATGGAAAGCAGTACACACGTAGAAGCTAGTATTTAGTAACCGTAAATGACCCTGGTAACTCTCAAACCTTAACCTGTCACATGAGGTCTTTGTACCTTGCATAGTTTCTCTTCAGTTTCATTTTTTTGTTGTTTTCTTTTCACGTTTTCTATGTTCCAGCCATGAAACAGCATAGCCAACTTCCTGAATGTACTATATGTATATGCTCTTTCAAGTTTCATGCCTTAATACTTTTTCTTTATTTTTTCATAACAGTTTTGTTGAGGTATAATTCAAATACCATACAATTAACCTATTTCCATTGTGTACTTCACTGATTTTTAGTATATTCAGAGTTATGTGTCTGTCACAACAATCAGTTTTGAAACATTTTCTTGATCCTCCCAAAGAAACCTTGTGTCTGTTAGCAGTTCCCAGTTCCCTCCACATCTTCTCTCCAGCCCTGTGCAACCACTTGTCCGCTTACTGTTTGCACAGGTTTGCCTGTTCTGGAAATTTCATATAAATGGAATCATGCAGTATGTAGTCTTTTGTGACTGACTTCTTTCCATAATATTTTTAAGGTTTATCCATGTTGTAGCCTGAGTCAATATATTATTCCTTTTTATGACAAAATAATATTCTACTGTATGGCTATACCACAATTTGTTTATCCATTCATCAGCTGATGGATATTTGGTACTCTTTACTTTTTGACTACTATGAATACTGCTGTGATGAATATTCCTGTACAATATGTTTTCATTCTTCTTAGATATGTAATTGAGAATAGCATTGCTGGATGATATGATAACTCTATGTCTGACTTTTTGAGGATCTGCCAAGCTATTTTCCAAAGCAGCTATACCATTTTATAATCCTACCAGCAGTGTATAATGTTTCTAGTTTTTCCTTATACTTGCCAATACTTTTTTAAAATCTTTTTTTTTATTATAGCCATCATATTGGATATGAAATTGTATCTCATTTCTCTAATTAATAATGACATTGAGTGTATTTTTATGTGCTTATTTGACATTTGCATGTCTTATTTTAAGAAATGTTCATTTTAAATGGATTATTTGTCTTTTTACTATTGAATTATAAGAGTTCTTTGTATATTTTAAAGGTGAGTCCCATATCAGATATATGATTTGCAAATATTTTCTCCTGTTCTGTGAATTATCTTTTTACTGGTGATATTCTTTGAAGCACAAGCGTCTTTAATTTTGATGAAGTCCTCTTTATTTTTTCTTTTGTTGCTTGTGCTTTGGTGTTATATTTAAGAAACTATTGCCAAGCTCATTAAGATTTGCCGCTGTGTTTTCTTCTAAAAATTTTATAGTTTGACCTTTTACGTTTAGGTTCTTGATCCTTTTTGATTTACTCTGTGTGTGTGTGTGTGTGTGTGTGTGTGTGTGTGTGTTGTAAAGTGGGAATCCAACTTCATCCTTTTGTATGTGGATATCCACTTGTCCCAGCACCGTTTGTTGAAAAAACTATTTTTTCCCCACTGACTTGTTTTATTTCTGGACTCCTTAATTTTATTCCACTGATTTATTGACTGTTGCATACTTTTTCTAACTTCTGTTTAGAATGCCTTATCTGCCACTTCCACCTGACAAATTTCTATTCCAAACCAAAAGCCTGCTTTTCTTCAGCAGATCTTGTGCATAACTCTGCATACTTAGAGCATAGTGCTCATCGCATTTTTGTAATAGTTTGTGTATATATATATATATTTATAACTATATGTCCTTTAGTAGTTAGTAAGCTTTTGGAGGGTCAAGACTGAACCTTTTCTATCTGAATCCCAAAGCTTTAGCACAGTGCCTGGCATATAGTATGCTATTAATATATTTATTAGGAGAAACAATAGGGGCAGTATTAAATTTTGTTTTGAATGTGTTCATTTCCAGGTGTTGTCAGGATATCCAGGGGCTAATACTCAGACATTTTTATTTATTAATTGAAGTTTGCTTGTACCTTTCTTTTTTTATTTACTCATTTGTCATATATTTACTGGATGCCTCTCATATGCATGGCTCTGGGGATGCAGGAGTAAACAGAACAACCCCTTGCACTCAGGAAGCTTTCATTCTAGTAGGGGAAACAGACAATATACAGATAGTGTGAAACAGTTGACAATAAAACCAGCAAAGAAATCCAGAAATTTAAGGGGAGGTAGAGACCGGCAGTAAAGACTTCAGAATCATCCTCAAAAGGTGATACTTGAAAATATATAGGAACGGATGGAATCACCGAGAGATTGAACATATAAAAAGAAGATTCAGGGGAAAAAAATGTCTAAAAGGTAGAAAAACCAGAAGAGTAGAATCCTGGAAACCAAGGGAAAAGAGAAGGCAAAATGATGAAGAAGAGTTAAGCCTAAAAAAGAACCGTTGGTTCTAGTTGTTAGATAGTCATTAGTAGTCTTAAGATTAAGTTTCAGGGGAATTGCTGGAGCCAAATTTTAAAAGATTGAATGCTAAAACTTTTTGAAACAATGAAACTGTGCCATTGTTTTTTTCTGACTCCTTAATGTTGTATCCATAATGAAAAATTAATGTATGTGTTTAGATGTTATTCATCCCTGTATTTATCCCTGTGGGAGCTGCTTTTTTTTTTTATTTCCCTCTAAGGGACCTGATTACTTACTCCATAAAGAATCTCTCTCAGGCTTGTTAGCCATTTGATTTCTTTACATTTGAAAGCCCATATAGCTTTTTAATTCCATCATTTCTACTATCTAAATGTGTTAATCTTGTGTTATAAATCATTTGATCATTTTTATAAATGGTTGCTCTGTATACATATAGAGAGTTGAATATAATCAGCTAATGTGTAACATTTGTTTTTAATAGTGACGGAAATGTTGGTAAACGTTCTGAGTATTTGCTCTGATGATGAACTTATGACTGAAGGCGAAGACCAGTTTGATGGTATGACTATTTATTTTACTGTTTTTTATTGTGAAATGGTATTGTTTAACTGCCCAATTTCAATATACTCTTGTAAATTATAGTCATTGCTCTCAAATGGCTATACTATTTGATAAGTGACAAGTCACTTTTTTCAGATACTACTTAAGACTTTAAAATAATTTTAGTGATTTTTTTTTTTTCTGTTGATACTGGGAAGAAAATGAATTTTGGGAAAGGGGAAATTTGAAAGAGAACAGAAGGAAAAGAAAATTGAAGTGCTAAAAGAATGTGGTTCTTCATGAATATGGACACTACTTAGAGAAGGGAGGATAAAAATGCTTTTTGTTGCATTGGTACTGTATTCTTGGTGCATCAGAAACATACCTGAATACATAGTGTTGTTGTCACTTCTTCTTTTCAAAAATCAAAATAAGCTGTTCCCAATTTTGAGTGGTTATGTTCTAAGAAACCTCTTGTTAGTTTAGTTGGAGATTCAGAAAGCCCTTTTTTTAATAGAAACAAAGTTATGCATGGTTATTAGTTCTTATGTAAGACAGCCAGCCTGTGTATCTAATGGACATTTATAGTATAAACTATAACATAGAAGCAAAATTACTTTTCTTTTTATGTTTTGAAGATTTTATTTAGAACTTAAATATTTATTGCATTAATTAATTGGATAAACAAAAAATATAAATAATTTATAAGCTGAAAACTCTTTATTTCCTTCCATCTGCCCCTCACATCTTTGTTGCAGCATATTTTTCATAGTTTTAATCAGTATATAAATTTTCCCATGTATTAAACATGGTCTACATAGTGCTAAAATGAGACACCTGCATACTTTTATATATTACTATACCATAATCTTTGTAGTTAATATTATGTTGTTTGGCATTTGGGTTGCTTTAAATTATCTTTGTTATGAATAGCATGCAATAAACATAGTCATATAATAGTTTTAATTTTCCTTCTTAGAATAAATTTCTTGAGGAAAATTACAGAGTTAATGAGTATGAAGAATTTTAGCTTCATTATTTTAGCTGTGAACTGCCAGATTACATAAGAATTGGACCAATATGAAGTGTTTCTAGCAATGAATCCATAGACCTATTTTTTCACAGGCCAACCTAATTGGGTTTTGGTCATTTTACTTAGAAATAAGTTACCGTTGGTTTAATTTATATTTATTTGAATTCTAATGATGCTAAGGAAGAAATCTGCTTTACCAGCTGTGTAAACTTCCTCTCAGGTGACCACTTAACAAGTAAAATCTGAATAAAGCTATTTACTTTTTTTTTTTTAGTTCAATTTCTCCCCCTTGCTTCTTTTTTTTTTTCCAGAAATATCTTTACTTACAAACAGGTTCAGTTCTTAAACTGTTTTAATTCTGTTTGTTCAAAGTACAGAGTGACTATATACACATGTCTGCTGTTGCCATCTGTTGGTGGCAGGCAGCGAGTGCTTTTACTCTGGCTTATAGTTTCGTTAACTGAAATAAATTAACTTATGTTAGTTCTTTTTGGGGGGGGGGATAATAAGCTTCAATGAGTAATATTTATTTCTCCTTATTTTAATTCTCTCTATCTGATGTTTTGTAGAAAAGTTTTTAGTTCTAATATATTTCATCATCTGTCTTTTCTATAGCATTTTTATAGTTTTAATTAAATATTTATTTTCCCTGTTCTGCTACCATTGTTGTAAGATTAGTTCTAGGTTTAGATTTTAGTTCACAGTGTTACAGATACTGATATAATGATCAATAATATAATGAAATAATTTTTGTGCATATCCCATGAATTTTTTTTCAGTAGAGTTTTTTTGTTAATATCAAATTCTGTGAACTATCTAGTAAGAGTTTTTTTTAATTGTTCATAATATTTTTAATTATTATTTTGATATCCATGATTCAGTAGTTATAACCGATTTTTTATTTCTAAAAATAAATTTCAAAAAAATCTTTATTTTTTTGTTTAGCCTGGTTGGTGGGGACGTGTATCACTTTTATTTCTACTTCTAAAAGAACCAGTATTTGATTTTGTTGATTTTTCTCTGTTATTTTCTTGGCTTGAATTTCATTGATTTCTGCTCTTCATTTCATAGTAGGAGTTTTTTTTTTTCCATAGTAGGAGTTTTAATTGGCATTACATTCCATCTATATCTGAATCTAGAAAGTTTTTTAAAAATAATGTATAATTTTCTAAACTAAGATAAAATTTTTTTACACTATATAATTCATTTATTATAATTATTCCTTTTAATATATTCAGTATATCATTATTGTATTTAAAATTATGTGTTTTTTCTTTGAAAAAATTTGTTATTACCAAGTTAAATTAATATTTCACTATTTTGTATTCTAATTACTGTTGCAACTGGTATCTCTCTTAATGTATTTTCTAACTGTATAATTATATATTTTGGGGTTTATCTTATGTTCAACAAGTTGGATCAGCAGAATTACTTCCTACGATAATTTTTATTTTGTTTTCCATAGCTTTAAAAAATGTCATTTGCATAAGGCTGATACTGTTATTTTCTACATTTTAATCTTTTATTTCTTTTAAAAAATTTGAATCAATAATGTTAAATAGAAGTAGTGACAGGTGATCCTTGAGTCCTCTTTCTATAATAAAAAGGAAAACATTGCTCTGTTAAGTCTAATATAGTACTTGGTTTAGATATTGATGATTTATATGAAGATAGACACAATTGTCAGAGAGGGCAGTGGCACCCCACTCCAGTACTCTTGCCTGGAAAATCCATGGATGGAGGAGCCTGGTAGGCTGCGGTCCATGGGGTTGCTAAGAGTCTGACACGACTGATTGACTTCACTTTCACTTTTCACTTTCACGCATTGGAGAAGGAAATGGCAACCCACTCCAGTGTACTTGCCTGGAGAATCCCAGGGATGGGGAAGCCTGGTGGGCTGCCGTCCATGGAGTCGCACAGAGTTGGACTCGACCAAAGTGACTTAGCAGCAGCAGCAGCAGCAGACACAATTGTTTTTGGGAATTCAACCAAGAATAAATATAAATTTTTATTATATTCCTTCTAATGAAATTTATGCATCTTATCAATATTCTTTCTATCAATGAAAATTATACTTATTTATCAACTTGTTATATCATTCTTACACTCCAGAGATGAATCAAATTTGATCATTAAAAGGCACTGTAGTTTAGTGAAAAGGATCAGTGGTTCAGATGTCTTGGTGCTACCATTATACTAGCTGTGTAATCTTAGGAAAGTAACCTAACTTCTCAAAATCTTCTCTTCCATAGGAGGGAATAGAGAGGATCAAAATTCTTCCTCACTCTTCAAGTAATTTTAAAAATTGGGAAGCACCATTTATGGGCTTTCCAGGTGATGCTAGTGGTAAAGAATCCTCCTGCCAATGCAGGAGACTCAGATTTGGTCCCTGGGTCTGCAAGATCCCCTGGAGGAAGGCATGGCAACCCACTCCAGTATTCTTGCCTGGGAAATCCCATAGACAGAGGAGCCTGGCGAGCTACAGTCCATAGGGTCGCAAAGAGTCAGACACGACTAAGCGTCTGAGCATAAGCACCATTTTTGACAGTGTTTCTCTGGGAAAATACACTGAGTTCCAACTTTGCATACTAGAAATAGATCTCCCTTCACTGCCAACATAGCAGGTGCAGTTACTTCACATTGCTTCACCTTTGCACTACCAAGTATTAAGAGTTGGGACTCCAAGAAAATTTTGAGGATATGGATCTGGGAGTTTGTCTAGGAACGAGAGTGATTTGGAGGAGAAAGAACCTTGAGTAATGGAAGAAAGGAAGGGAGTTTAGGATAGATACTAGGGTGGGTTGGGAAAAGAGCTGCTGGAGCTACATTTGTTTCCCTTTCTTATTCATATTCCCTTATTTCTTCCCCTCAACTCCATCTTTTTCCTTTCCTTTGACCACAATAACGTGCCTTCTGTCCTCTCCTTCTCCTTTTCCTGCTCAGCAGTGAAGCTATGCTGTGGATTGAGCCTGCAGAGAAACCTGACTTAGGAAGAAAACTTACTGAGTTGGGGATTGCTGTGGAGGCAGAATAAGAGTTTAGCTTTTCCATGGAGAAAGGGGAAAAATAGGATTGGAGATTTCCCAGTGGGAGGAAGAAAAGAGTAATTTTTGCATATTCAAGGCTGAAATTGGCCAAAGGAATGACTCTTTCTTCTTAAGTGATGGACTTTGATATTCTGTATTGTTTAATATACCTGTGGGTTTATTTTTGAAGGCAAAAATTTGAAGGAATATATGGCAATAGCATTCCTTTTAGAGGTATTATGTAATCATTTAAGGGAATTTTTGAAGACTGATTTCTATGATATTTAGAATGAATACTGTTTCTTTCAGTTATATTTGTCTTAAGTTTGGTAAAGGAAATAGATAACCTATATGTGTTACAGTTTTACTAAGCTAAAACTTTGCATTTCCTGTAATGGAATCATGTATATCAGCATTACAATGGAAAGCTCAAATGAAACATCTCTGCTGCCTACTCTTAGAGCTATTACTTACATTGAAACAGTCTGTTGCTATTTGTGTAAAAAGATGTCCCTCAAACTTCCAGATTGGATTGGGAACAGATAGCACATACTGTTGATCCTGAGTATGTGCAAAAGTTCCACAATTCTGATTTCAAGAAATTATAGGCTTTTTGTTACAATGGAGTGTGGGAGGCTTTGCCTTTTCTTTATTGGGAGTGGGTAAGGTTTTTCACCAAGGTAGTTTATAAAGTTACCTACATTTCTCTGTGTATGCTACAGATTTTGCAGATTTGGTGTCCTTGAAGAACCACATGAGTTTGTATCTCATTTGTGTCATTACCTTTCACTTAACATACTTTCATGGGTGACACATTTCCTTAGGGGTATTAATATAAATGTGCGATTGTTGTTAGCACAGTCTTTTATCAGTCTTATGTGTTTTCACGTGTTTTTTTCTGTCCCTAATTTGTCTACTTTCATCAAATATTATAGTCATTCTGTCCATAATTTCTTCTGAACACATATCTTTTAAGAAATCTTTCCTTTAGAGCTCTACCCAGTGGCATCCCTCCTTATTTGCCAGATCTACAGTACTACATTTTTCAAATTTCAAGTATGAGGGACTTCATTTTTCTCCCTTTCTTTCTACATTCATTCTTCAGTACCACTGCCAAGTTAAATCTCTATCTTTTTATTTGTCTCAACCACCTTTTCTCCATCATTCACTTCCTTTTTTCTGGACTCTCCATCTGAAGAACGGCTCATATATGGCAATAAAAAAGGTACAGACCAGACAGAGTAACATCGTTTTGAAATATGACTTCATAAGTTATTCTCATGTCCATGTAAGTTAGTGTATTCATTGAGTATATTTATGCAGAGTCCTCTGGGCCTTGTGCAAATTTAGTTTAAGTTTAATCTAAGTTAGAATTTGATGTTTTTAGAAGTCATATTCCAAGATATCTGTCTTTCTGTGCATGGAAATATTTTTCCCTCTTTTTCATTCCTCTTGTTTTAAAATTTCATTCTTTTGCTTATTTGTAATGTTTTGTACTCTTCCCTGCATGACTAGGGGTGTTTGATTGTCTGTCTTACTCCCCAAAGTAATTTTACTGTGGACATTTACTTTAATATTATGCATGATGTGTTTGTAGACTGATTTAAAATCCTGATTTGTAAAGTGTTTTTATATTCCAGTGAATTTTTAATTTGAAATTAAGTATAGTTTACATATCATTCAGTTTTATAGATATAATAATTAAAGCTGAAAATATGAGTGTATCTCCTTACAGCCATCCTCCCCTATCCCCATACTCCTCTCCTCCAGTCTAGCTATTTTAAAAACTCCATCAATTTTAAAATAAAGTATCTATATTAATTTATTTGAAGAGAATCAGATTTATCCTTATGTCCTTGGACAAGATACTTAGTAAAGTTAGTTTCTTTGTCTATAAAATGAGGAAATTAAGTTTTGCAGTATCTCTAATGTCTCTTCAAATTCTAATATTCTATGATTTTGAAACTTTAAGTAATTTTTTGGCATTTTAAAAATACCTGTGTAATACCATGGTACCCACACAATTTCCGATTTGTAAAAGCTGTAGCTTCATTGCTCATACTATTACCCTGAGAGCATCATAAACATGGTTGTGCAACCTGTTTTCTCTAAAATATGTCCTTTGTTTTCATCTTTGAAATTGGATTTCTTTTTCTGTTTACTTACAGTAAAGTCCAGTCATCATCTTAGTTTTTAATTATATGTGCTTGTGGACTGCTTGAATTTTAAATGAGATACTGTAGCTCAAAAGACTGGTGGTTGTCCAGACCTCCATATACCTAAGGCCCCTTTTGGTCTAGTGTCTTAGCCTTTCCTTAACCTTCTCCTCAACTATGGTGCTTCCATATGTGCGTTGTCATCATGTTGAAGCACAATTCTAAGGAACCACGCTCTTGGGTCAGAGTGATTCTAGTTGCTATATATGAGATAACAGGACGGAGATTGTTGTTCTTTCTGGAGGCCAAGGGAAGGAAGATAACAACCTTTGAGTCTTTTTTTCAGGCATATATTCAGTTATTTTGATATATTCTCTTCTGTATCAGTGATAGGCAGTACAGCTAACCCTTTGGAGATGAAGCATTAGTGATTTTTTAGCCATGTTTTTTGGGAATCTTTTCTCATTGTCACTCTCCTTATGTCACACTCACCTAGGGATGTAAAAGCTTGTATGTAATTGCATGACCTTAAAGGACTTCTAGTCCATGAAGTTGAGATGTACATTGTTGAAATGTGGGTATGGTCCTTAGTTCTGGGTCACCTGCCCAGTAGTCACTTCATATCACATTTTCTGACCAAATTTGAGCAAGGGAGCTTCTTTTGTCGTAGTATAATGGCATATTTCGAGCCTGCATGTCAAAGGCTTTTATGTTAACCAAGCAGAAGGCTGTAGGCTGTTACCAATTCTAGTCTGTTAGTCTGCATGCTGTAGGCTCTCATGAAAGTTGGACAGACTGTAGGAATGTTACCATTTTTTTGTCCTCTGGTTTGTGGTATAGGTTGGACTCTAGTTTCTTTTCCATCGCTCTTTTACTCATTAGTAGTGTGAGAGTCAAAGTTGTGGATTACTTTTCATTTGTATCTGTATCAGATCCCAATATTAGACCAGTGGTGAGCTAAACATTGAAGGGGAAGCTTTTTGGCATGAGTTCATCTAGTCTCCATGTGAGCTGGTGCTAGGGGGCTTGGTGTTGTTTCAGATGACCGTGAAACAGGCTGATAAGATGATATAAGTATGGATGCCCTAAACTTGAGTCTTTCTTTCTATTTATTCCATTGAAAGTAGGTTCAGCTGCAGCCCGGAAAGAAATCATAAGAAACAAAATTCGAGCAATTGGCAAGATGGCAAGGGTCTTCTCTGTTCTCAGGTAATGATACATTTTTCCACTGATTTGTTTTGCAGAAATCACTTTTATTGTGCTTTACTACACACAGTGTCCTGTTTGATATCTAAAAACAATATAGTAGCAGTCTTTCTGTAAAGAAGTTGTATATTTATGTGTTGCAAATGGTAACACAAATCTCTTTGAAATTAGCATTTTTGACCCCTTGATTGTTATTTCTCACCTTTGGTATCTCTTATCCTTCTGTGATGAAAGTAGTAGATCTGTACCTTGAAGATTAGTGCAGAATAAGGCAGGGGCACTTTTTAGAGTGATCCTGATGAACTTGCTTATCTATAAAGGAACTCCTTTATGCTGGAGCCCCAAATTGTCTTCCTGGGGTTAATTCAGGAAGACCAGGTTTAAGAGTGCATGCGAATGAGTCAGTCCTTAAAAAGTTGTTTGCAAAACTGCTTATATCAGACATTTTATCTTTAAAGCATATGAAATCCCATATTTTTTCAATTTTATGATACCTGTTGCTGATGAATCTCATATAATAAACTTTTCAGGAGAAACAATAAATGTCTCAGTTGTACATCATACCCTCATATCTGAAACATTTAGAATGTGGAAAAACGTGTATCTTGGAATTGAGGAAAATATGGTAGTAGCAGCAAATGTCATGAGTTATATGCATGGCCTTCATCTGGGCCCCATTCCCTCTTTTTAACTAGGAACTCGTTGGAAGTCTCTGATCTTTGTTATATCTCTCTGCTGTAGGGAGGAGAGTGAAAGTGTGCTGACACTCAAGGGCCTGACTCCCACAGGGATGTTGCCTAGTGGAGTGTTGGCTGGAGGACGGCAGACCCTGCAAAGTGGTAATGATGTTATGCAACTTGCTGTGCCTCAGATGGACTGGGGCACACCTCACTCTTTTGCTAACAATACACATAATGCATGCAGGGAATTCTTTCTGCTTTTTAGTTCTTGTCTCAGCAGCTGACACAAACAGAATACTGTATGATAGGTAATATCTGATTAAGAACCTGACCAGGGCAGAAAATTGATAGAATCAGTATTCTTTTCAATTGAAAATAATGATTAGTCTCTCAGCTTTTCATGAAATGATATGGGAGTAACTCATATCATAATGTCTAAAATATTTATTCGTTTGTCTAATGCACCCTTTTCCTTTTAAAGCCTCAGTTTCAGAATGTGAATCAGGATATTCATATTACTTAAAATGGAAATGTAATTCCAAGTTTCTTATTTTTTATCTTTTTAATTTATGTAATTGTATTAGACTATGCTTATATTTTCAGATGTTAATTTTAGAATTAACAATCTGCCTGAGCCCCAGAACATTACTTATGCACTTCACTTGCCAAAACATTTGTGCAAGGTTTTGTACCCTGGGAAATGATGCCAAAGTTTGTTTTCTGTGGTGTTTGTCAAATGTTCTATGTATAATTGACTGTCTGTAACATGCTGTTTCCTTCCTCTGCAGATGTAGCTGCTTTCCTAAATCTGTCTGTCTTTCTTTAGGTTAGCTGTATGTCTGTAAAAGTATGTTAAATTAAATTACTCTATCAGGCACTTTATCTGTCTTGATGTAGAGGCAACTTTGTAGCGCCTTGTTTTAAGGTTTGCTGCATTTGTTGCTGTGCTTTGTGCATTCTAAACATGAATGTAACATTAGATATTAAGTCATTGTTATAAGGGGTTGAATTTAAATCTTGTAAGTCAAAATTGAAAGGGTGTTATTAAGTGTGCCTTTATTTTGCATGAAAATAAAAAGAATTATACGTAAAGCATTCCTGTAATCTGGCTCATTGAATATTTTATACTAAGAAAACAAGTT
Source organism: Bison bison bison (assembly GCF_000754665.1). Lineage (NCBI taxonomy): Eukaryota > Metazoa > Chordata > Mammalia > Artiodactyla > Bovidae > Bison > Bison bison. Next base: position 7,451,299 of record NW_011494881.1, on the reverse strand, counting down.
TTTTTGGCGTAAATATTTGTGTAAATACTGAGTTGACTTTCTGAAAGCCCATTACAGATTAAATAGAAGAAAGTGATATGAATGTTATAGTCTATACACAGTAACTCCAAGTCTAGATTTCTTTCCTTTTTGGTTGGAAAGCAGAAAATGTGATATGTAAAGCCTTACTTTATGTTTTATTGTAACCACAGCCCTCCAAGGGTCATTGTTGTATTAAGACAAGAAGCAACAGATCTGATGTTTTCCTTAGTCATGATTGACAGTATCTTTTTGGTATCGTAGTTAGTCAATTTTTTAAGGCAAAAAAACAGGAAAGTTTTAATTTTCATTTTTCAATAAATTTAATTAGATTGACTTCTCGTAATTTCATTTCACTTAGTCTCATAATAAATGCTTAAATAAATAAATAAAAAGAATTTTTTTCTGTAGACAAATAATTTCTACTTGTAGCCTATACATGTTCTATTTATATGTTATTGTGTTGTCTGCTACCACCACTGGTATATGTGAGATATACAAGTATGTTTTGAAATTATAACTTCAAATTTTCATTTTGAACAAGGTTTCTTTTTTTTATTTAAAAAAATGTACTTTGATTCTCTTTATATTTCTTGCCTTTCATTTTTCTTATTATGTTGTAAGCATTAGGAAAATTAGCTGAAAAGAATTTCATTAAAACAAATTAAGATCTTAAACATTCAATAAATCTAGTAATAGAAAAGGATGAATTTCAATAGCTTGAAAATTGTTCTACACTTCTTCCTGTTTATTCAGAAAAGGGAAAAAAAAAACCCAGAAGGGTCTCATACTTAAATCTAAACTACAGTCATCTCTCAGTTATCCTTGGGTATAATATTACTTTTATGTTGTATCCACAACAAACCTTTCAGATTTCGTAATTGGCACCTGCTAATTACAAGCTTTGCTGATAGCTCAGCACTTCTGTTCATCGTAATTTGCATGCAGCCTGAAGCTCAGTCTTCCAACTTTGAAATCACCCCCAACTGCAGGGAAGGATTGAAAGACGGCTTTACTGAGAGACTGTCTATTCCTGGCATGGAGTGAGTTACTGGATAGTGCTGAGCTTAAGGGGTCTAGTTTAGGAGACTAGATAGCTCTACAGCTCTGCCAGCAATGGATCTTGATAGTGTGGTTTAAGTATTTGATTGAAGTAATTTCTCTAGCATGAGTAGACCCATTTTGAAACAACAAAACTCATATCGCCTGTGTGATTTTTATAAATTTATGTAACATTTAAAATTTTTAATAGACATGATGACCCCTTATGTGAATAATGGAGAGCTAAGTATTGCAAGAAGAAAGTTTTAAAATTCTGAGACCTCTTTCCTGTTGTCAGAAAATTGAAATTGTCTTATCAATAACATTACAGTTAATTTATAGTATTTTTCAAGTGTTTTACAGACTGCCTAACTATCGGAGTAGGATTTGTTAATCATATTTTATGTTGATTTTCTTCTGGGAGTTTGGGAGCTAGCCTAATGCTGCCTTCACTAGGAACTATATGAGAAAATATGTGACCATCTATGTTATAGTAAGGTCATTTCCTCTTGATCACTTACTCTGTGTAGTACTGAGGAACACAGTTTGAAATAGCATTGTATCCAAACTTACTAAGGCCATGTCAAGATGCCCTGTAAAATTGAAAAAAATTGAGGAAAATTAGTGCTTTTCAGATTGACTTTTTAAATTATCAGATTTCTTTCTTTCCAGCTTAATGTGTAAGCTTCAAATGATCTTTGAATTCTAAGCATTCAAGCTTGACATGGTGTGCAGTTTTGAGTGTGATGTATATTTTGTGTTCTGAGAAGGATTTAGAAGCATTTAGAGGCCTTGGGAAAGAGCAAAGAATATAAATTGACCTAGAAAATGCTTTTACATATAAAATTAAAAGCCCACAAAAGTATATTGTCAAATTTTATAATTTGAAAAAATTTTAACAGACTTTTTAAACTATTGATATACCCAAATAGATACCAATTCTTATAGTAATATCAGTTTTTAAATTTATTACTGTATATAATAGAAATTATGAAATATTTCATGTAAAGTCATTTCTGTTACCACAAGCTCTTTAAAGCATACATTCTGGTAGGCATCTTATTTTCCCAATTAATTTGTAAATTATAAAGAAAATAGTCCATGTTTTGAAGAATAGGAATTCCAGGGATGATCCAGTAGAGGTGGGTCACTTATACCAGTTTTCCGTGTGGACAAATTATAAGAGTATTTTACAAGCATACAAGGCTAGATTTTTTAAGTGATGATGTGTACAGTAGGTATACAGTTAAGTATATCTGCTTTAATTTGTAATATGATTTAACAGTTAAGAAAAATTCTTCCTTTACTCAGTGTTCATATTTCTTTTGGGGAGTCCCCAATTTACTATCTGATTGAGATCTACAAACTTATCTAATTTAGCCTTCTTTAATTCCTTAGATTTATCAGTGTCCTTTCATATTAATAACTGCTTTGGATAAAATTTATCATTTTTAAATCATGTATACTGCTAAAAGGTCATTTTAGGAATAATTGTTCTAATTGACCTTCTTGTAGAAGAAGCAAAGTAGAAGGGATGGACGTTATTGTTAAATATTCTGAGTTTGTATACTTTGGGTAAAGTGAAGAATTAAGACTTGGCAATATTATCAGACAATATTGTCTTCTGCAGTTTTTGGTCCTGGTCTTCAATGTGAGTGCTTCATACAGTTTGAACCCAGAATTGAGCCCAAAGAATCTTTGCCTACAAAAAATATATGACTAAATATGTTGAAATTCTCTAAATAGGCCAGAGATAGGCTATATCAGGAATGCATTTTTTGTTTATATGACTTATATGTATGTCCATATCATGAAATGATTAGGATTTAATTGCCTGAAAGACCTCAGTTCTATCTCTTGATTCCTCTGTAGTTGGTAGATGGGCTTGAAAAGATAGATGCTCAGTAGCCTTTTTATCTTCACTTAAGAATGCAGGCTCTTATTATCTGAGGCAGATTTGGGTTCATGATACACTGAACATATATGGATTTTTTTTAAGGCTATTATGTTAATATCTTTAGATATTTGGAACACCAGTGTTAGAATAGAAAGGAAAATCCTAGTAGATGAGCGGAGTCCTTTTAGATTACCCATAAAGGATAGGACTACAAAATTGTTCTAGTTGGTGTAACTTACCAAGTTTACTGCCCACAAATTTTATTTCATTGTCCTCTGAACATAGCAACTTCTGCAGCTTTTGCTTCTCTCTATGAATTAGAAGTGACAGGAAAAGCATTGCTAAACTCCTTCTAGTTTACATCTTAGGGAACCAACTGGTGATAAGTATTATTTCAGTTAGAAATGAAAGAAAAGAATTTCCTTCTATTTGCTCTGCTACAATTCTACTATCTTGGTTTCACCCTAGAGAATTTCATAATTTCATCCTAGAGATTTCCTTGCAATTGTTATGGATGTGATTTAATAAACATATTGAAAAATTCTAAGGCCATCAAAATACTGAATTCAAGATGGATAATTTTAATACTAGCATTTGCATGGATGCTGAGGTGTCTGTGTTTATAATAGGTCTATGTGTTCTGTGCATTGAGCGATGGTGTCTTAGTGCTGTGTGTAAACTGTGCTGTGTCAGGAATTGGGGGATTGGATGGGGTTCTCTAATATGGGTACTATATATGTTAAATTGTAAATGATGATGTAGTATGGGGTACTGTTATATTTTTTAAGTGATCATTGCCTTTTCTGCTGTACAATATGACCCTTCTCATCTCTCTCATTCATTTTGCATGCCTCTGCTCACTTCTGTACAGCCACAGTTGAGGCTATTGAGGCTGAAAAAGGTACGATCAGAGTCCTTGCGCTGGGCAGAGATCTGTGGTGTGTGGGTGGGCATCAGAGAATGTCCTATGGGTGTGTCTTACTTCTAGCTTGCACAGCCCAAGATGAATCATACTCACTGACTCAAGTTTAACAGTCATATCTTCTTCTTCCTTTTTTTTAAAATCACAAGGACTGATATCCATAGTGACAATTTGGTTTTTTCCCTTTTCTAGTATAGTAATGAGACCAGCATTTAATGTTTCAGAATTCTTTAGAGTACAGCATGTTATGCTATAATATTATAGCATTTATAGTTGCAAATAAAGACCTGTTCCATATTTTGCATGATTCTTTGCTACTCACATTTTTATATTCTTGAGTGAAATCCTCTATAGATACAGGTTTGGTATTCTCGTGATAAAAAAGTGATGAAGTCATTTTCAGTAATTCCCTTGAGAGTGCAGGAGCTGTCACTATGATTTTGTGCTGCAGTTTGGGCTGTTGTTTGCTGGTAATAGTATATTCATGTGTATCCTGTATTGACTTGGTATTACACGTTGCTGAAAGCTTTGCTGCCCCAACCATTTATTTGGTTCACATGCACAGACTTTTGAGTCTCAGGGATTGCATATTGAAGCAACTAGATCATAATCAATAGTATGGAAATCTTTTCTATGCACATTTTAATAATAGAGGATACATCACTCCAGATGAAGTGAATAAGAAACCATACCAGTTGAAGGAGGATTGCTGTCTGTTTTGATTTAGGTTTCCAAAAAATAGGCAATGAATAGCTAGTGAATTAGGGAAAGCATCTCCTAAATATGGAACTCTAAATACTTTTTGTTACCTACAAACACAGATCTACCTCCTGGAGGCATTTCCCACCTTTTTCATTTCATATTGGTGGTGATGGAGTGATGATACCTTGTCCTCCAAGGTAGTTCTAATTGCTAAATTTTAGCTTTATTTCTTTTCTACTCCCATGTTCTTGGTACAGATTTGTATGTGAAGGATTAATTCGTTTAGCCTCCTCACTTGCCCCTACTCTTGTTGCTGTCTTACTGTGATAGCCACTGTTGATTTTAGAGCCTGAGGTAGGAGATAATTGATGAAGTAGGAGTCAGGTTGAGACCCTGAGACCATTGCCTGATCTCAGGGTCAGGAGAGGGCTATTTTTGTGTCTTGTTTTTTTAAGGCTATGCTAACACTTGCCATCTATGAAGCTATCATGTTTATATTTAGGTTTAAATGTTTCATATTTTAAGGGGAAATCTGGAATGGGGATAGGCTTCAGTTACAGTACAGTTTAAATGTTGCTATGTACAACTAATTTCTTTCTTCTTAAAAATCATTAATTATGTTTTTGAAATCTCAGAAATGTTTTCAATTACTGACTTATCAAATTTGCATTTTGTTAAGCAATACGAGGATTCTCTCCACCACATAGAATCTGCAGTTTTGAAGAGGCAAAGGGTTTGGATAGGATCAATGAGAGAATGCCACCCCGGAAAGATGCTGTACAGCAAGATGGTTTCAATTCTCTGAACACCGCACATGCCACTGAGAACCACGGGACTGGCAACCATGGTGCCCAGTGACCCACGGCTTCCCAGGGACTCTCACATCTCGGGCCCCAAATGGACAGATCACCCGAGGAACTGGAGGGGTCGGCCAAGCTGACTGTAAATGTCACAGTCCCTCTGGAGAAACCATTGTGCTTTTGAGACCCCAGCCCCCTTCCTGGATGGAGGCTTGAGGGCCCTGGGACATGTGCTAACTGATAAGATTGGGTCATCGCTGCCAAGGTGGAGAGCAGTGAGCAAGGGGCTTGGGGCAATTTCCAGTGGAGGGCGACTACACCTCCATTTATGCTTGTGGTTCACACATTTACGTTTACAAATGAGATTTCTTTTTCCCCTCAGTAGAATTAGATTTTGTTTTTCAACCATTACTTCAAATACAATCCTAAGAGCTAATGTGGACTTTTTTTTTTTCCATGAAATGTCTTTAAAGGATGAATTAGCATGGTCTTAAAATACATTTCCGAGGTTACTAAGCTGTATTTTGAATTATGGGCAAAATGCTGAGAAACCCAGTTGGCATTTAAATAAAATGCTGACCTCAGGTCTATAGTTCTTAAATGTGGCTAATTCTGTAATATAGTCTTGGTTTTTTCAATTATGAATGCATAACCTGTTTCTAGGCAGACTCTCTTACTTGAACACAAATCTAAAAACTAATTTAGAATCTTTCTTGCCCAGATCTTTTGAGATTTAAACCCCACAGATTTAAGAAGAAAATCTCTAAATTTCAGAATTATGAAGAATTACAGAATTACTCATTTAAGGTACTTTAAAAAGAAGTTTGTACATTGTCAAAGTAATTTTAATTCAAATCATGTCTGTAAAACTTGACGTATTTTGTGTATGCATGTTTTAATTTTGCAGATATTTAATATATAGACCTATGATGTACAGGTACGACATGTATAGGTTACTTAGATGTTATGAGAAATTTTAGTTTATTGTGAGTACTCAAGTTGCTTATACAGCCACCAGGGTGATTTACTGCTGGCTTTCTATCATTTTATGTTTTGATGCAAAGGAAATTTTAAAATGTTCTGGAAGTGTTTTGATTACACAGTGCAGCATAGAAGCAATGGTTCTGTTCAGTCATTCAGATGTTAGTGGAAGCATAAGAGTCAAGACTGCATGTTGAACATTTTCTTTTGATAGTTACAGTACTGCTTGGGTAAACTAAATGGAACCATGTGCTAATTTTACACAATTACTGACCTGTATTGACTGCCACTGCAGTTTGGTATTTACCTTTACTTTGGTGGCTTGCTTCCCTCATGCCCTGGAATACAACTCAGAGCTCCAGGCAGCGGAACCATCTATTGTTTGTTTGCCAGAAAGTGCACCCTGTATGGTCTCCTGTCTAAGTTGGAAATATTATGCATGTGCAGGACTATTCGAGTATTTTATAAACAGTAGCACACAATAAATTCCATGCATGGGCCGCTGCTCCTATCTCTGTGTTGGGTTTTATTTGGAAGATATAGTCTGATTTGACCTTCTCCTGCAAATCAGAAAATCCAGTTAATAGAATTGGGATATATCCTTAAGAGAAAATTATCTCCTGGATAGTTAATGCTAATTTGATTAATTAAATTCTTGTCTTCATAAATTTTGCTCTTTTTTTAAAAAAACTTTGACTGCACTTGTTTTATATGAGTACTAGTAACTGAGCACTAGGAGACTCTGGATGCCTATTATAGGCCTAAATCTATTATTTAAAATCAGTGTTTCAGTTAACTTTTAATTGAAAGAAAACATTGTCTATAATTTTGTTACAGTACTATTTGGAATATATTAGATGTTTTAACAATAAGAAAAAAACGATACTGCCATTATACTCCTTTCTTCTTTGTCACAATCAAAATAAGTATAGAACTTTGCAAATTGAGGGAAATTTGCATTTTGTTCAACATTTTATAATATAACTGTATAGGAAGTTTAATTACAGTTTTCAACATTATGATACATTATGAAACATTAAATTGAAATATTTATACTTGCCTAATTTTTGGTAGCAAAGAGAGCTCAAATTGTTAATCATTACAGCTTCTTACTGTAATAGCATTTCTAAATTAAGAGCTTAACTGATCTATCAAGTAGTATTAACTTCTTTAGTCCTTAGGTCCATCACTAGGGTTATATAATATTTATGGAAGCATAGGTAAATATGAAGCATCATTAGCAAAGCAGAAGAATTAGGGTTAATGGTAAAAATTAAAAAGAAGAAAATAAGAGGAAAGAATGGAATTCAGAAAAAGGGGTATACATGAAGAGTGGTAGAGTATTATCACCCAGTGTCTCATAGATCCTTTCCTATTTGTTGAATAGGAAGCTCTTTCTAGTCTGTCTTTTAGTTTCACAATGAACTATAGAAATATTTTAAAAGTTTTTTTAAAACATAACTGATGATGAATGCAAGTTGTGAAAAGTTCAGATCTTCCTAAATTATAAATTTAAATATCTACCAGAATAGTAGTAATGTTGGTAAAATTACTATTCAATATCAAATTTTTCCTATATATCATCTTGCTTTACATTCAAAGATGACATTCTGAGTTAGAAAAGACTATCTGACTTCTGTGACCTTTTGCAGTTTAGCCATTAACAAACCTCAAAACCTTTAAATGCTCTACCAATTAAATTTGAAATTGGCCTGAAATCTTTGCTTAAAATGAATTATCCTTATTTTATTCAGGATTTTTGCCTATTGCAACTGATTTTCCTTTTCCACAGCTATTCTACATAATGTTATGTAATGGTTTTTTTTTTTTTTTTGGCATCCTTAACACTTTTCTTCCACCTTCCCTGCTTGTAGTTTGTGCTTCTGCAGTTTGAGGTTTCCTTGGAATCCACTCTCTGCATCTGTTCATATGTAGATTTATTTGCCACGGTCCAGGACCTCACTGCAAGTGGTTCTGTTCCCTAGTTTGATGATGTTCACAGAAGCAGGTAAGTGACATAGCTGGGGCCAGATGTGAGCAAAGTCAGGTCTTAGAGTCATACAGAACCATGCACTAGCAACTTCTGATAGGTTCTAGTGCTTAATAGCTCTAAGTGACAAGGAGCTAGGAATGTGGAATTAAAAATTCTCTGGATCAGCATCCATTACAGGAAGGAATGAGGTATTTGAGTTGATTGTTTTCTATTTTTTTTCTGTTCCTAGAAATAGTGTGTTTTTAGTCATTAATATATTGCTCTTGCTTACATTAATATCCCAGAAAGTTTTATTCCTTTTTTTTTTTTTTTTGGCCACATTCTGTGGGTCCAACCCACGTCCCCTGCAGTGGCAGCTCAGAGTCTTAACCACTAGACCATGAGGAAAGTCACTATTCCTCTTTTAAAATAAACAGGTGGAATACCCTGATGACATCTCCTCAGAAAGTGCCTTGCTGTCTTTTCAGGGAAATTGAATTTTACAAATTAATTCTGGATGTTTCTCCTACAACTGATTTCCCTTTGTTTACCATTGAATGACTATTTCTATTCTTCTTTTCTGGGCATTATATTTGTACTTAAGTTGTCAAGTTAAGTTAGAGCAGTGTTTGTTATGCTAAAAAGGACTCTGGGCTTGGGAGAACCCATCCTAGGTCTAGATTGACATCTTAGAACTGTAGGAGTTCCTGTTTCTCTGTGCTAATGTGTATCAAATACTGACTTCTGAACTAACCCTGGGGCTTATTCTTGACGTCTGGACTGGGAACAGAAATGTTGCCTTAATAAGAGAGGCCCAGGAAGCAGTAGGCTTCACCTTTCCTCAGCCTTCTTGGCCTTTGGTGGGCTTGGGAGTGTTGACAGAGTTCTGAGCCTTCTTGGCAGAGAAGGAAGGTCAGAAAGAGAGTAGTCCATGGGCAGGGGGCCAGGCCGTTGCTTGCCTCGTTAGGAAGAATTCAGTGTTGTCTGTCTGGTTGGCAGGGCACACCTAATCACAGAGACCCAGCATTTCAGCAGTTTGCAAATGAAAGTGATATGAAGGGACAGCTGCAAATCAGCCACAACCTGGATCTGAGGAGATCAAGCATTTACTTCACTTGGAAGAAAGAGAAGGAAGGAAGCTGAGGGCTTAGCAGGGTAAGTTACTTTTCCATCAACTCCTCTGCTTGCTTAGTTTATAGTTAAGTAAAGAATTTATCACCCAAGGGAGTGTTAATCACTGATTAGGCAGCTAAATGTGGTCATAATAGCAATGTTCCTAATGTATTTCTCCTTTTTCTTTTCCCAACCCCTTTTGAGGATCCCCAGTGACTAGCTTTACTTACCCTTCTCTTCCTTACCTCCCTAAAGACATTTTTTGTTTGCTGGTGAATTAGAGAAAATTAGATAAGTCTCACCGGTCTGGAGATGGTGAAAAGATGAGTATGATTTGGTGAAATTTGAGTCTGTTGGTGGTAAGGAGCAGGGACGATGGGAAACCTAGGTGTGGGAATAGGCTAGGTAATATTTTAGGAAATTTAGAGATGAGAAATAAGTTTTTGTAGGCCATCGAATTCATGTCTCTTCTCCAGTGCTTGGTGTTGGTGTTCTCTCTATATACTGAGAATAAATTAGAGCTCAAGTCACTGCCTTTGTTTCTCTCAGGTCAGCCCCCAACCCCACCCACAAACTTGAAGGATCCTGGATCTCATTGCAGGAAAGTTAGGACCAGGGAATCTGGGTATACAAACTCAGACATGAGCCTGATGATATATACAGATGCAAATGCAAAGATCTGGCTCCTCATTCCCACCTTCTTACCTTCCGTTCAGAAAATTAGTCCATTTGTATCAGGAACCCACTCCAGACACAGAGGCAAGTATGACGTCAAAGATTTCACCAACACCATACTTCCCCAAACTCTGTGATCCCTTGACTTCTAGCGTGTTCAAACAGTCTTCCTTTGGACTTAATCTTCCATTGGAGGAAGGACCTCTCTTTGGAAAGGCAGATAAGCACCTTTTGGTCTTATTTGGCTTCTATTGCAGAATAAAGGCCTTTGGTTGAATATCAGAAAGATACTACTTATGGAATTAAGACTTGATTTCTCTCAAAAATACTTTTCCTCCATATCTATAAAGAAAAGTCCATTCTTTCAAGGTTTAAGAAAGTGATGTCTTGCCAGAGGGGGCTAAGTAGAGAGAGCATATAAATACTTATTCTAGAATTGTAGTGATTCTGGGATTCAGAAGAATCCCAGTGAAGCAAATGCTTGGTGATTAAAATTGGAGGGAAAAGCCAGGTCAGTTTTTGGAAATGGGATCCTAAGGCATGAGGGCAATTCCATCCACCCTTTAGTAGAGAGAGATGACTCTTGAATCCTAAAATAATGTACTATCTTTAGGTCTAATTTTTTCTTTATTGGTGGGAATATAGGAGGTATGATATACAGATGAGCTTAGTTATTTCTGTTTTGTGGACTTTGAAACTGTTCCTTCATTTATGCAATGAGGGGAAAGAATACAAGGGTAGAATGAAAGGATGAAGAGAAAGAAAGTACAAAGGAAATCAAATTAGTTCTTCCATTAGCCTGGGAACAGTGGTTTACAACAGTCATGTTGTAAAGTGATGTGTGTTAGCTGGATGATTAGGGGAGGGTTTTTGTTTGATTGTTCTGCCACCTACATCTCAGCTGAATGAGCATTCTCTCCAACAGATCAGGTCTGGAACGATTCAGTGTTAGACCATTTTTGGAGCAGAACACAATTCTTGATTTGAACTTTAATAGTTAACTCATTCGTAGTAAAACCAGCCACTGTCGGCATTGTCATATCCTGTCATTTCCCTGTACCTACAGGCATTTTTATCTGGGGAGCAAAACAACTTTTTAGCTTCAAGAGCTCTTATAGATACTTTTCTTTTTTTTTTTAATTGAGGTAAAATTCACATAACAAAATAATCCTTTTAAAATGAGCAATTAAGTGACATTTAGTACATTCACATTATTGTGCGACCATCACCTCTATCTAGTTCTAAAACATTTTCGTCACTCCCCCCCAAAACACCCATAACCAAGCAGTTATTCCTCATTCCTCCTTTAACCCAGCCCTTGGAACCATGGATCTGCTGTCTTTGGATTTACCTATTCTTGATACTTCATAAAATTGGAATCATATAATGTGTTGTTTTATGTCTGGCTTCTTTCACTTAGCATAATTTATCCACATTGTAGCATGTATCAGTATTCGTTTCTTTTAATGGCTGAATTTATATGTATGTATGTGTATGTGTGCGGAGAAGGCGATGGCACCCCACTCCAGTACTCCTGCCTGGAAAATCCCATGGACAGAGGAGCCTGGTGGGCTGCAGTCCATGGGGTCGCTGAGAGTCGGACACGACTGAGTGACTTCACTTTCACGCATTGGAGAAGGAAATGGCAACCCACTCCAGTGTTCTTGCCTGGAGAATCCCAGGGACGGGGGAGCCTGGTGGGCTGCCGTCTATGGGGTCGCACAGAGTCGGACACGACTGAAGCGACTTAGCAGCAGCAGCAGCAGCAGCATGTGTATGTGTGTATGTATGTGTCTCCCAGTTTGTTTATTCATCCATCTTTTGGTGACCTTTAGTTTGTTTCTACCTTTTGACTGTTGTGAATAGTGCTGCTATGGACATTTGTGTATAGGCATTTGTTTGTGTGCATGTATTCAGTTATTTTGAGTATATACCTAGGAGTGAAATTGCTGAGTCATATGGTAATTCTATATTTAACTTTTTGCAGAGCTGCCATACTGTTTTGCAAAGCAGCTGCACCATTTTGTCCTTCTACAATCAGTTGAGGAAGGTTCTAGTTTTTCCATATCCTCACCAACACTTTTGTTAATTTCTAGTATTTCGATAATGGCCATCCTAGTTGGAGTGAAGTGGTGTCTCACGGTTTTGATTAGCCTTTGATTAGTGATGTTTAGCATCATATGCTTATTGGCAATTTGTATATTTTCTTTGGAGAACTATTCAAGACTTTTGCCCAGTTTTAATTGAGCCATTTGTTGAGTTTTAGAAGTTCTTCACATATTCAGGATATTAATCTCTCATCAGATACGTGCTTTACAAATATTCTTTCCCATTCTGTGGGTTGTCATTTCACTCTGTCCTTTGATGCACAAAAGGTTTAAAATTTTGATGCAGTCCAAGTTATCTTTTTTATTTTATTGTGTGTGCTTTTTGTGTCATATTCAATTGCCAAATCCAATATCATGAAACTTTTCTCCTGTGTTCTTCTAAGATTTTATAGTTTTATCTCTTACAGTTAGATCTTTACACTTAAACTCAAACCATTCTAGTTCCTTAGTTCCCAGGATTTTCCCATCTACATTTGTTGTGCTCATACTCTTCTCTGTGCTTAGAATTCCTCTTTCCCTGTATTTGTATATTCAAAACATCACCATACTTAATGGTCTATTCCAGCTGCTACCTGCTTCATAAAATCTGCCTGCAGCTTACCAACTGAAGAGACTCTCTTCTGATCTCCCATTAGTGCTTTTAGTTTAATTTTTCTTGTAAGATTTATATACTGCCTTTTGTTATGGTTTACATCTATCCCTTCTATAAGACATTTAAATGTCCTGTATATTTTTTTTCACATTTGTTTCTGTTATGGTATTTTGTGAATGATTTCATCTGTTTATCAGTAAGTATTTATTGAATGAATGGGTGTTTTAATTTTTTCCAATATAGTCTCTTTGATTTCCTCAGTCCTTGTAAAAGGAATAGAAGACAGGCCAGGAAAGGAGGACATCACAGAGTTCTTGCTAGGTAGTTGGTGAATGTGGGCCTAGTTATACTTCAGAACTCATCTCTTTAGGAGATTTTCCTAATACTACATATCAGATCAGATCAGTCGCTCAGTCATGTCCGACTCTTTGCCACTCCATGAATCACAGCACGCCAGGCATCCCTGTCCATCGCCAACTCCCGGAGTTCACTGAGACTCACGTCCATCGAATCAGTGATGCCATCCAGCCATCTCCTCCTCTGTCGTCCCCTTCTCCTCTTGCCCCCAATCCCTCCCAGCATCAGAGTCTTTTCCAATGAGTTAACTCTTCGCATGAGGTGGCCAAAGTACTGGAGTTTCAGCTTTAGCATCATTCCTTCCAAAGAAATCCCAGGGCTGAGCTCCTTCAGAATGAACTGGTTGGATCTCCTTGCAGTCCAAGGGACTCTCAAGAGTCTTCTCCAACACCACAGTTCAAAAGCATCAATTCTTCGGCCTTCAGCTTTCTTCACGGTCCAACTCTCACATCCATACATGACCACAGGAAAAACCATAGCCTTGACTAGACGAACCTTTGTTGGCAAAGTAATGTCTCTGCTTTTCAATATGTTATCTCGGTTGGTCATAACTTTCCTTCCAAGGAGTAAGCGTCTTTTAATTCCATGGCTGCAGTCACCATCTGCAGTGATTTTGGAGCCCA
>NW_011494881.1:7436854-7437398 GCF_000754665.1 Bison bison bison | reverse complement strand
CAAGGAGTAAGCGTCTTTTAATTCCATGGCTGCAGTCACCATCTGCAGTGATTTTGGAGCCCAGAAAAATAAAGTCTGACACTGTTTCCACTGTTTCCCCATCTATTTCCCATGAAGTGATGGGACCGCATGCCATGATCTTCATTTTCTGAATGTTGAGCTTTAAGCCAACTTTTTCACTCTCTACTTTCACTTTCATCAAGAGGCTTTTTAGTTCCTCTTCATTTTCTGCCATAAGGGTGGTGTCATCTGCATATCTGAGGTGATTGATATTTCTCCCGGGGCAATCTTGATTGCAGCTTGTGTTTCTTCCAGTCCAGCGTTTCTCATGATGTACTCTGCATATAAGTTAAATAAACAGGGTGACAATATACAGCCTTGACGTACTCCTTTTCCTATTTGGAACCAGTCTGTTGTTCCATGTCCAGTTCTAACTGTTGCTTCCTGACCTGCATACAGATTTCTCAAGAGGCAGATCAGGTGTTCTGGTATTCCTGTCTCTTTCAGAATTTTCCACGGTTGATTGTGATCCACACAGTCATAG
>NW_011494881.1:7434808-7436754 GCF_000754665.1 Bison bison bison | reverse complement strand
CTTTCACTTTTCACTTTCATGCATTGGAGAAGGAAATGGCAACCCACTCCAGTGTTCTTGCCTGGAGAATCCCAGGGACGGGGGAGCCTGGTGGGCTGCCGTCTATGGGGTCACACAGAGTCGGACATGACTGAAACGACTTAGCAGCAGCAGCAGCAGCAGTTCTGCCTCAGTCATTTCACTGAGGACAAGATACTGAGTATCCCCAGCCCTCAATTTTCTCATCTGCAAAATACAGTTAATAAAGTTACGGGATTTTTGAAGGATTAACAGAGACAATTCATGAAAATTTGTACCATAGTGCCTGGCCTGACACATTATTGAAAGTTTTAAAGTAGAGGGATAACCCAAATGTTTTGGTTTTTGAAAGGTAACATGATATTGTTGATAAGTGATTACTGATTAAAATGGAAGAGACTAAAATCAGGGTGTCAGAAGGTTAATGGAGTAGTCCAAGTGTAGAATGACCATGGCATGGATGAATTATGAGAAAGAGAAAAACCAAATATGACACAAATCCTGAGTAATATTAGAAAGTAGATATACAGGAGCAATGACTGGATGTGGGAATGAAACAGGTAGAAGAGCAAACTTTTTTAAGAAAACAGTAATGAGACTAATTTTGCTTTAGTGATTGTTTAAATTGAGCAGTTGTAGTTAGAGGCAGAGATTGGAGTGATAGGGAAGAGACAGGGGATGGTTAAGAAGGACTTTGAAAAATAAGTTTCAGACTTTTGTCTCCTTTATTCATTAGTCCTTTTTGGACTAAACAGAAAAGGGTAGAAAAGAAATTAGGGTGGAAACCACCCCAGTATTTTGAGTAGATTTATTTAGCTGTGCTTTGTACAATAAAGGGGGAGGAAAAGTAGAACTTAGATTTTTCTAGTATACAAAGTGATAAGAACTTGAACTAGCATTGCAGCAATGGAGATATTAAAAAAAAGAGAGAGAAAATTTTAAATAGAACTAGAGTCCAGAAAGAGAACAGTGACATCGAAATTTTAAATCTGAGTGACAAAGAATGATGATATCATAACAAAAATAAGCCAGGAAGGAGAAACTAATTTTTGAGGGAAGGGGATCGTGTTCAGAGAACCACCACAAATTAAAAGGAATTCAGGGGATACCTAGAAATTTTGAAGACAGTTCTGTAGTATTTATTGGAGACGGCAATGGCACCCCACTCCAATACTGTTGCCTGGAAAATCCCATGGACGGAGGAGCCTGGTAGGCTGCAGTCCATCTGGTCGCTAAGAGTCAGGCACGACTGAGCGACTTCACTTTCCCTTTTCACTTTCATGCATTGGAGAAGGCAATTGCAACCCACTCCAGTGTTCTTGCCTAGAGAATCCCAGGGACAGAGGAGCCTAGTGGGCTGCCGTCTGTGGGGTCACACAGAATCGGACACGACTGAAACGACTTAGTAGTATTTATTGAACCTTTCCTTAAAGCATGTGGCTAATGCATGCTTCTACCCCTGGCAGCTGGGTGGGTTATACCATTTTTCCTGATCAGGAGATTTTGATGACTCTCAGTCAGAAGAGCATTGTCGCTGTGTTGATATAAGACAAGTGGTACTGGAGTAGCATTCTGAAGACCTCAGTTTCAATCATGACTCTATCCCTTACTAGTTGAAACACCTGGAGAGAGCCATTAACTTGTCTGAACCTGTTATCCTCTCTGTGAAATTGAGATAAAATTGTCCTACCAAACTCATAGGATGTCTCTGAGAATCATAGGATTGTGTATATGAAAGCATTTTGTAAACTGTAAACAAAGCACTAGAAATATATTGTCATTGCTATATAAATTAGTGTACTGCTACTGCTGCTAAGTCGCCTCAGTCATGTCCGACTCTGTACGACCCCCATAGACGGCAGCCCACCAGGCTCCCCCGTCCCTGGGATTCTCCAGGCAAGAACACTGGAGTGGGTTGCCATTTCCTT
>NW_011494881.1:7387293-7434708 GCF_000754665.1 Bison bison bison | reverse complement strand
GTTCTAACTGTTGCTTCCTGACCTGCATACAGATTTCTCAAGAGGCAGATCAGGTGTTCTGGTATTCCTGTCTCTTTCAGAATTTTCCACGGTTGATTGTGATCCACACAGTCATAGGCTTTGGCATAGTCAATAAAGCAGAAATAAGATATTTTTCTGGAACTCTCTTCCTTTTTCCATGATCCAGCGGATGTTGGCAATTTGATCTCTGGTTCCTCTGCCTTTTCTAAAACCAGCTTGAATATCAGGAAGTTCACAGTTCACATATTGCTAAAGCCTGGCTTGGAGAATTTTGAGCATTACTTTACTAGCGTGTGAGATGAGTACAATTGTGCGGTAGTTTGAGCAATCTTTGGCATTGCCTTTCTTTGGGATTGGAATGAAAACTGACCTTTTCCAGTCCTGTGGCCACTGCTGAGTTTTCCAAATTTGCTGGCATATTGAGTGCAGCACTTTCACAGCATCATCTTTCAGGATTTGAAATAGCTCAACTGGAATTCTGTCACCTCCACTAGCTTTGTTCGTAGTAATACTTTCTAAGGCCCACTTGACTTCACATTCCAAAATGTCTGGCTCTAAGTCAGTGACCACACCATCGTGATTATCTGGGTCATGAAGATCTTTTTGTACAGTTCTTTTGTGTATTCTTGCCACCTCTTCTTAATATCTTCTGCTTCTGTTAGGTCCATACCATTTCTGTCCTTTATCGAGCCCATCTTTGCATGAAATGTTCCCTTGGTATCTCTAATTTTCTTGAAGAGATCTCTAGTCTTTCCCGTTCTGTTGTTTTCCTCTATTTCTTTGCATTGATCACTGAAGAAGGCTTTCTTATCTCTTCTTGCTGTTCTTTGGAACTCTGCATTCAGATGTTATCTTTCCTTTTCTCCTTTGCTTTTTGCTTCTTTTTTCACAACTATTTCGTATAACTTGCTCCAGCTATATAACTCAGCATTGTAAGTGCTAGTGCTCATTTTACATCCATTTGATTTCTACTTTTGGGTTTATTGCTTGTAAATGTGATGATAGGTCTTTTAAAATGAGTGTTTTCCTTCTCCAACTAGATTAGATTGATTATTTCTCCAGTTACACGATAGTTTTGGACAACCAAAACCTTTCTTGCTTTTTCCTTTATTTTAAGTTGATTTTTAGGAACACACTAATAGCACATGAATATATTCTTTGTATAAGAAGTCACACATTGCAAATAAGTCTAAAGTTCATTGACCTAGTTCCCACTGTAGGGCCTTTGCCCCTTCTCAGAGGAAAAATAACTGTTATCAGTTTTATATGAGCCGTCCCAGACTTTTTCTAAGCATCTATATTATATATAGAACTTCATGTATAACACATATATGCATAATTATATTCACATATAATTAATTCTCTGTGTTTTACAACTGCATGTGGTGATCAATAATCAGTAGATATGAAATAAATCTTACTATTACCTGGGCCTGAGAGACTAGAATGACAAGTAAAAGGTCAAACATATGAAAACACATCATGTGTGTCCAACTTACAAACTTACATATCTGTTCTACATATAGTCCCCAGGTATTATTGGATAGACTATGGCTCCACGGTCCCGACGACGAAGGCACAAGAAATCCCCCTCATCAGTGGCTCCTGTGGTTGAGACCCCACCTACAGTTGTGGCTCCTGTGCCTCTGATCCTCACTAAACCTGGCCCTAGCATTGATAAACTTGGCTTCTCCTCCTTGGAGGATAATGTTCCTGGCCTATCCCAGCTGATCCTTCAAAAACTGAACATGAAAAGCTACGAAGAATACAAGTGAGTGAGTAGCTCTGTGCAAGAGTGATATATTGTCTCCGGCAGAAGGTGGAGAGGAAGTATAGCTTGGGAAATATGGGGTATTTGCAATGAGGGATTTTCTCATCCCAAATTGTGCCAGTTTTATTACTATAAAATATAATTTGCTTAAATGAGAAATAATGGGAGTAGGAGAGGTGAAAATATATAGAAGTCAGGGTAGGTATCATGAGAACTTTTGGAGATATTTTTCCTGTTGCCATTCCTTCTCCATACTGTCTCTGCAGGTTGGTGCTAGACGGCGGTACTCCAGTGTCAGGCTTTGGATACCGATGCCTTGAAGAAATGTTCCAGAAGATGGAGGACACATTCCGATTCTGTGCTTACTGTAAAGCACTCCCTAGTGGCCTTTCAGACTCTAAGGTCCTCCGGCACTGCAAAAGGTGATTAGTCAAGAGCTGGTTGGGGAGACTTCTGGAATGATCCTGTTCCAAGACTTCATTGCAGGAAGAAAGGTCTGAGACTTATAAGACCTTTAGACATTTCAGACCTTCATAACTTTAGGTTCATTCCTCATTTTGTCTGATCTAGGCCACAGAGAAATTAGAAAAGAGTTGCTTATGAGGTTCATGTTTATTTTGGTATGGGGAGATTAGACAGAGACGAGAATATAATCCTTTCTACCTCTCTTCTCTTGAGTACTTAAGTATTAAGACCATATATGTTCTGAAGAGGTTGGGGCCACGCCTGTGATAACAGGGCAGCTACAAACTCCTGGTGGGCTTTTTTTTTTTTTTCTCTATAAGAGATATAAAAAGTTAGTTCTAGATAGAGGCTGAAGTGTCACTCTGATCCAAGAGAAAAATTGCATTCCCACACCCTCCTTCCTCCTCTGCCAAACGTAGTCCCCAAATTTGGTGCAGCAGCTGTCGTTCCTCTCCCTACCTTCCTCACCCAGTGATCTTTCTTCCTAGGTGCGGAAATATCAGTTCCCTTCCCCAGGCGTCCCCCATTCACCTATGAGGTATAGGAACATCTATTTCTGGGGCTCATTCTCTCAGGTGCAGAAATGTCTATTACTGTGGTCCAGAGTGCCAGAAGTCAGACTGGCCAACACACAGGAAGGTTTGTCAAGAACTGCGTCTTGTAGCTGTGGACCGTCTCATGGAATGGCTTCTGGTCACAGGTAGAGTGACGGTATTGGGAACTCTGCCATAATGGTCATATGAAAGCATATTGTTTAAAAAAAAAAAAAGGAACTGAATGGGACAGGGGAGTGGGGTAGCAGTTGTGGAGACAGGTTGGGAGAATGAACATAGAGGGAATATTGAAGGCAGGAAAAGATTAGAATCTTCTTATTCCTTCTTTCCTGCAGGTGATTTTGTCCTACCCTCAGGACCTTGGTCATGGCTGACTGAAGTTGTACAGGGTTGGGACACCTGGTTTTCTATGCGACGTTTACAGCTAGATGATACAATGGATGCTGTGCTTGACAGTCAGGCCATGACCACCCTGTGGGCCAGTGTAAGACGGCCAAGACCAGACCCAGATGTCCTGAAGGGCTCTTTGAAGCGGTTGCTGACAGATGTCTTGTCTCGGCCCTTGACACTGGGCTTTGGGCTTCGGGCCTTGGGAATAAATGTTGGGAAGGTTGGGGGAAGCACAGTGCACGTGGTTGGTGCTTCTCATGCAGAGACATTCCTCACTCGCCCTGGGGACTATGATGAGCTTGGCTACATGTTTCCTGGACACCTTGGCCTCCATGTAATCATGGTGGGTGTAGATGTGGCTGCTGGCTTTTCGCAGAGTACCTCAGCTTCACTCCTGGAACCTGGCACAGTACAGCTTAGTAGCCATAGGGGCCTCTATCATGACTTCTGGGAGGAGCAGATAGAGACTGGGCAGATAGCCCATCCAGATTTGGTGGTGGCATTCCATCCAGGTAAGAGCCGTTGGTTTGGGGGAATAAGGGGTCAGTCCTATGGGAGTTTTCCATCCTGGTCCTTGTACTTTTAGAGCCCTCTTCATTGGATCAGGTTAAACATAATATAATGAAGACCCTGTTTGATCATTATGTGCTTTATTTCGGTTCATAATTTTCCGTTGAAGAATCTAGGGTAGGTGGTGGTGGTGGTAGATGAGCCTTGGAGGTGAGCTAGGTGAGGGTTGGACACAATTATAGGACTATGTTGTTTGGGGTCTGTCTTTGCATTTCCCCTTTCTATTCCCATCTTACTTTCTTCCATAGGTTTCCATGCTTCCCCGGACTTGATGGAGGCTTGGCTGCCCACCCTCTTGCTACTTCGTGATTATGGGATCCCTACAATGATTACTGTTTACAGGTTTTGACCTCCTTTCTTTGTGGTACCTCCCTGATTCACTCACACCTCTATAGATAAACTCATTTCTCTCCCCCTTGCTCATGTTCTACCTTCTGGTGAGGATTTTCTTCCTTCACATACTTGGCTTTCTTATCCCTTCAAAGTGCTATGCTAATTAATTGAGCAGTTAGTATAGACATTTGGTAATTTTGGGGGTTAATGAGCAGTTCTTCTATCTTTTTCATAATCAGCAGAGCAATTTTTTTTTTTCTTTGTCTTCCATAGCCATCAGGAGTTGGCAGCCTCGTTGCAGATTTTGGTGGACCTGGATACACACATCACAGCCTATGGAGCTAACCCTTTTGCATCCCTTAAACCTGAACAGGTCTACTCCAACCCCAACAAGCAGCCAGTTTATTGCAGTGCCTACTATATCATGTTTCTTGGAAGCTCCTGCCAGCTGGATAAGAGGCAATTGGAAGAGAAAGTAAATGACAGGGTATAAATAGCTGAGCCAGATCATGACTGGATGTCTAGAAAATGGAGAGGCTGTGATGAAATACCTGCTGATGCCAGATTGTTGCCAACTTTCAAATCTACTATATCGTAAACCTAATTCACTTGTCTGGGTAGATTCTAAGCTGAATGAGAGCTCCTGTATGATGTGACTCATTTCTAAGAGGTTAGTCACATGTTGCTTCTAGAGACAAGATTCTAGATTTAGTGTATCGCAAAAGGCCCTCATATCAGTCTTTGTAAACCATAAAGTTCTTAACAGTTTCCTTCGTGAGAAAGTTATACCTTTTGACTTGAACCAGATGGCACCAAGGAGAAGAATGGCACCTTACTCTTTTGAAAAAGATTTTCTTCTTATACAGCAGTTTGGGCTAAAAAAATGCAGATGTCTTAATGACTTGAAGTGGTGGAAGAATGAGCAATTCAGAGAAGTGGTTGGGAGCATGGGGGAGGTTGTGAGGATTGGCAAACTGTTGTACTTCCTGGCTTTTTCAAGATACATTTCTCATTTTCCTGTTTCTTTTGAGGACTTCTAACTTTAGAGCAACTTTTTGCCCTTGTGTTGTATTTTAGATATCCCAGGGTGTCTCAGACTTTACTTGAATATACTGCAGTTTGTTATCACTTGGTCTACACCACAATAAATTCAGTTTGGGGCTTCTTAAATCACTTGTCTTATCTTATTTCCTATTCACTGGCAAGTGTTACTTGTCTACATAGACCATCTCAAGATTGGAGGTTTCTCTCTTGCCAAAGGAGTGGTTAACGTCAGTTCTCTTTTTAGGCCTGTCACTATACCACACCCTGTCCGTTGTCATCCATTTCTTACCACACTCTCAGGATTAGGATATTCCCTAAGTATTCATTTCTACAACTTGTTAAGACCTCAACCTCTCCATTTGTATCCAGATTATTATATAGAACTCTTACAGCTCAATAATAAAAGGACAAAAAACTCAGTTTAAAAATGGGAAAATGATGTGAACAGATGTTTCGCCAAAGAAGATACACAGATGATCAATAAGGACATGAAAAGATGCTCAACATCGTTAGTCATCTGGAAACACAAATCAAAAGAAATTTGCATTTGTACAATAAAAGAAAGCACTTCTTTTGCAAGTATGACAACAATAAAAAAGATAATAAGTGTTAATGAGAATGTAGAGAAATTGAACCCTCATACACTACTTGTAGGGATGTAAAGTTGTGCAGCTACTTTGGAAAACAGTCTGGCAATTTCTCAAGAAGTTAAACATTGAGTTACCATTTGATCCAGCTATTCTGCTCCTGGTATGTAGGAGCAGAGAAATTAAAACATTTGTGCACAAATGTTCATAGCAGCGTTACTCATAATAGCCAAAAGGTGAAAATAACCCAAGGGTCCGTAAACTTGTGAATAGATAAAATGTGGTATGTACATATAATGAAATATTTGGCCATGCTGGGAAGGATTGAGGGCAGGAGAAGAGGGTGACAGAGGATAAGATGGTTGGATAGCATCATCAACTCAATGGACATGAGTCTGCACAAACTCCAAGAGATAGTGAAGGACAAGGAAGCCTGGTGTGCTGCAGTCCATGGGGTTGTAAAGAGTTGGACATGATTTAGTGATTGAACAACCAGAATGAAGTACTAATTCATGCCTCACATGGATGAACTTTGATTCATCCATCTTCATGTTAAGTGAAAAGCCAGTCATAAAAGACTACATATTGTCTGAGTGCATTTATATAAAATGCTTAGAGTAGGCAAATGTGTGGAAACAAAGTAGATTAGTGGCAGCGTAAGATGACTGATGAGAGTATTGAGGATGATAGATAAAACATATGGGGTTTATTTTGGCGGTGATGTGTTTGCTAAAATTGATTGTGGTGATGGTACAGCTCTATATTGAAAACCATTAAAGTGTACACTTTGTATCAGTGAATTAAAATGAAGCTGTTAAAAAAAAAAAATGAAGCTGTTACCAAAAAACAGTCTTTTAAATCAGAGAATGTAAAAGTGAGAATATTTGTTAAGTGCTTAACACAGTGCCTAGCACATAGTATGTATTTAATAAATGGTAGCTATTACTAAATACATACCACTTTAAATTTTATTCAGTAACATAAGTAGATTGAATTTACTGTGCAAGATGGCTTGACAGTGGAAAAATGGGTTGGAATGCCATTTTTATGGTTCAAATGATGTACACGTCAGCTAAAGTCGTTTATAGAACGTATGGCAAAGAAGAGGTAATTTCTAGCTGTAATGAGGAAAGCAAATAGGTAAATAATGACATTTTGTAGCTAGAACATATAAGTAAAATATATAGGGCTTGATTACTGATTGATATGTGTGAAGTGTGAAATAGCTAAGAGTCTAATCAGGAGACAGAAACCTCATAGCAATGGGTGACACAAAAATTTCCAGCTTAGAATGGTGATGACAGTACATGAAAGTGCCTTCACTTCATGCTAAATGCTGACGATTCCAAATCTGCTTTTGCCCTTAAAGTGTTTACAGTTTGCTAGTAGAAGACTGACAAAAGCAGGAGCAATATAATGAGTTATATTTTCTAAAGTCAGCATATGAAGTAAAAAAAATCTGTATTTTCAAAACTACATTGAAATTCCCTTAGGATAACACTCTACTGTGGATGACAACATATCCATCTCTCAACAAGTCTATCAGAATCAGTTTTTTCCTCCAGTATTGGAAAAAAAAACCCAAAAAACTATTTAGTTATCACTGGATGAAATAATTGGCTTGAGTTTAGGGGGCCCTGTTGTAGTCAACAAAGGATTTATTGAACATTTATTTCTCATCACTAGAGATATCCCTGTTCTCAAGGAGCTTACATTCTGAGGGCAGCAGAGGGAGATGACACATAGTAAATACAGAACTTGATCTGCTTTTAAGTGCTACAAAGAAAATTAAATAGGGTAATCAGTGTGTTTAACTGGTGGTGGTGGTAGTGGCAGTGGGGCTACTTACGCTACAGTGCTCAGGGAATACGTACCTTTCTGAGGAGATGGATGATATTTGAGATATACAATGCAGAACATTCTAAGTAAGAGCAATAACAAGTGCAAAGATCCTGAGAATGTCTGGTGTGTTTGGTCACAAGGCTGGTATGTTTAGACCGAAGGTCGTTTTGATCAGAGTTTACTGCTTGAGAAGGTAGATGAAGAGGGATGAAGTCAGCAAGGTAGGCAGGGGCCAGATTATGTGGGGCATAATAGACCATGGCTATTTGAATTTGGGTTTTATTCTGCTTTCAGTGGAAGCTAGTAGAGTTTAATCAAAGAAATAATATGATCAAATCCATTATTTAGGAAGATCAGTCTAACTCAAGGAGTTTCTTAACCTCAACATTACTGACATGTCAGGCTGAATAATTCTTTGTTGTTGGAGGGTGCCCAGTGCATTGGAGAATGTAACATCCTTGGCGTCTCCCACTGATTCTAGTAAAACCTTTCTCCTGGTTGTGACCAAAACATCTCTCAACTTCGCCAAATGTCCCACTGGGGACAAAATTACTGTTCTGTCTGTACAAAAGCTGTGTGTTAAGAATGTTCACATTAGGAGAAGCAAAATGGCTCCTGTTTCACATGAACTCTGGAGAAATTGATGACCTTCAGAGGTGTTTTATTTTGTTTTTGCAAAGTTTATGTGGTTAAATACAGGTAAGGTAAATGTATGCTATGACTACTGTTAAATGTGCCATAGCAGATATCTACAAAAAGTTTAGTTTGGTGCACAAAGGGAGTCTACCCAAGAGAAGGTGAGGAAAAGGTCAGGAAAAGCTGCTTGAGGCAGGAAGGAGATGGGTGATCTTTGAATTGAATCTTAATAGATTCATAATTGTTGGAAGGCATACAGTGCTTTCTAGGGAGAGGCAGTATGAAGAAAGGACCTCTGATCCTAGAAGGCCTTGTCAGGAAAGAAGGATGAACTGAAAGGATGAAGTGGAAAATCCAGTGGTACTGCCTGAATAGGCTAGTGGATATTTGGGCCTATAGCTCAGAAAAGTGGGCTGGAAATAGGCTTGGAAAATAACCTCTCAAGGTGATAGGGCAGAGGGAAGGGCAGGGATGAAATCAGCAAGGTATTAATAGTAATATAGAGCAAAGAGAAGTAAGGACACCCTTGTTATGGAATGCTGAGATTCCAGAGGTCTCCAGGCAGACTGGGCAGAAAGGCCCAATGTTTGCCAGCAGACTGGTGGGAGCTGGGAAATTAATGCTGGGTTCCCAGAGAGTTGTGCAGCATCGTTTAAATTTTGGCAGTGACCTTTCTCAAGTACCTTAGATTTCATCCCTGTTGTAGGGCCATGCATATTTTGCCCTTCCCACTTAAAATTTTCATCTACCCTATCCCACCCCCATGAGGAAGCCTTGGATAAGTTCCCGAAGTTTAGTGTGCATAGACCTACCTTGAGGACTTGTGAAAACAAACTGCCAGGCTTCACCTCTAAACTCTGGAGGTGAATTAAACTAATTCAGAAGGTCAAAGGTGGAGCCCAATAATTTGTGGTTCTAACACGTTTCCAGGAAATGTGGCGGCTGCCAGTCTGGGGACCACAGTTTGAGAACCACTGTAAAAGGTAGCTGTCTTTTTGTTGCTTTGGAATATAAACTTTCTTAATGAGTTTAAAATACTGCTCTGGGCCTTGAAATGCCCTCAAATGTTTAATGCTAGTGTGTGTGTAAATTAGATAGGGCTCTGGTGTGACGGGAGCCTAGAATCACCTAACAACTCCCTTCTGGAGTGGTTTTGATTAATGAATCTCGTATTCCCACTATTTATCATCCCCATGAATATTCATTCCACAAGGCACTATTAAAAGACACCGTTCTTGTCCTTAGAAGATAACCAGAGAGGATTGCACATCAGGCAGAGAGGCTGCCCCTGGTCTCCAGTCTCGAGGCCTCTGCCGCCCTCCACTGATGCCTCAGAACCGGCTGAGTTTCTCAAATGGCTTGAGAGAGCCCGGAAGGAACTGTGATAAAACTGGCTGGTGCACCCGAAAGGACCTCCTCCTCGCAGGTGGAGCGGCGATTCGGGGTCGAAGGGAAAGCCCGAGCCGGGGTCCCAAAGGTCGCCCGGACGGGCCCCGCCGTCACCGCCCTGTCCTAGCCCAGAGGCGTTCCCGGCCGCGATTGCGGCCCTAACGGGCTCCGGTGGCGGCCGGGCGCCCCGCCCTTCCCGGACCCGCCCCCGGCTCCATCTTGCTCCGGACCAGGTTGGGCCGTGACGCTGCTCCGCGGGGTCAGGTGAGGAACGGCGCCCCCTACCCTTGCAACCCCTCTGCCCCTCGGTTACCTCGCCCCGCCCAGCTCCGTGGCCGGCCACCCGGGAGTGGGCGGGGCCCCGCCTGCGGCCTCGAACCGGCACGGGGGACCGGGGGGAGGCTGGAGGGGCCTATAGGCCCCAGGGGTGGCCGGCGAGTCGGTGCGAGCATCTTGGGACCCGGGCTGCCTGGTGGGGACGTTCGGCCGGGGGTGCATTCGGGCGGGGTCGATGAGGTGGCCAGACCACGGGAAGTCCTATTCGCCGGCTGTCTCTGCCCCTCGTCTGTCCGGGGATCCTAGGGAGCAGTGAGGCCTCCGGCGCAGGCAGGTGGACCACAGGTGGAGGGACTGAGGCCAGAGGATGGGCCTGCTGAAGCGGCCCTCTAGGAGAGCTGAGTAGGAAAACCAGCGAGCAGCTGAGTCCGACTAGATTTCTTGGTGACACAGCAAATTTAGGGAAACTTGGGGAATTTGTACTTTGCTTAGTGAGCCCTAGGACGAATGCGGAAGCCTGAAATTGTACATTGGCCCAGGTTTATAATTCTTGGAAACTATTGTAGGAAGTAGCATTCCAGATTTGATTCCTAGTTCCTAAACGGCAGCAAACCTATGCGGATATGAGCCTAACCTGGGTGAACTCTTCTTCAGAAGAAGATGGCTGATGTCCACCGTAAAGTGACAGAAACGAAAGAAGTCGTCCAATTGCCTCTAAACTTCCTTAATTTCTGCCAGTTGGTGGGGAACTGATCTGATAAAGTAACCTGTCCTAATTAGATAATGAGTATAATGAGTTACCTACCAGTCAGGGAAGGGGTTTCAAGCACTAGATAAGGAGGTAGAACTACTGCAAACCGAAGCCTTTCAGTCCTCACTGGTGGTGACCTGCCTCCAGTTCTTTATCGAAGAGCCCTTGCTGACAGATTTAAATGGTCCTTCCCAATCAAGAGGCAGATTTTGGAAAATCGTAGTATCTACTGTTGGCCATCTTCATTCACCCTTCCTGTTTTGTTTCATTTGTTTCATAAATTTGGAACAGCTACCTCCTGTGTTCCTGGGCATCATGCCATCTCTGAGACTTGCCTAGGGAGACCCAACCCTTTTAGTAGTTGACTCACTGGGTGGAGATGGTCTGGAGAACCAGGAATGCTTTTCTAGTCTTTTAAAAATTAGTTGCTGACTAAGAATGTTGAAAAGGACGTAAAAGCTGTGGTTCACCAGTAAAGTCTAATTGTTCTTTGGGCAAAATTGAGTAGTTTGTTGAGTCACCCTTGGGTTTGTTTAAGCTTTGTACAAAAGCTTTTAAAATCTGAAATAGATGATACATGCATAATTCCAAAAGGTCTATCGCTACTTTGAAAAGTCTCCTTATGCTCTAGTTCTCCTCTCCGAGGTACTGTTTCCTACTTTGTTGAGTCTACTTTCAGGGATATTCTCTATATACAAATAACTATGTTTTACACAATTCGTTGCAGAGTATCTATGCAGTTTTTTCATCTTGCTTTTTTCCCACTTAATGTGACTTAGAGATGGTTTCTTATATGAATAAAAGGAGAGCTGCTCATGTTTTTTAATTCAACTGTTTCTTTTGTATTGGAGTATAGCCAGTTAACAATGTGAGTTTCAGGTAGACAGCAAAGGGACTCAGCCATACATATAAGAGAGCTGCTCATTTTTAATAGTTGCGTAACATTTTATTGTATGGCTTTCTGTAATCTGTTTTAGCTGTCCCTTATTAATGGTCTTTTAGGTTGTTTTTAATGTTTTATTTTAGCCACACTGTATGGCTTGTGGAATCTTAGTTGCCCGACTACGCCCTAGCAGTGAAAGTGCTGAATCTTAACCATTGGACTGCCAGGGAATTCCCTAACCTTTTTTTGTTACAAATAGTGCTGTAATGAATAGCTTTGTATGTATAATAATTTTGCATTTTTGTAAGTATTTTTATAAAGTACATCCTGGAAATGGCATTGCATTCTACTCTTTTAAATTATTATTCTTTAAAATATACCCAGATTCACTTTCTTAAAGTTGCATTGTTTTCTTATATGCAGATAGTGTTTATCTTCATTCTGTTCTGACACTCTTGTTGGCATAATTCCTCTAGAACCCTTTAAGGTAAGACTTAATGTAGTAGTTTTAGACTGTAGAAATAGGACTTTGTCACTGGAACAGTTCCTGAGATTCAGAAATTTAAATAACTTATGTAGTCTTTGGTGCTATAACACTTGTCTTTAAAATTATTATTAATTTCTCCCATAAATTATTTTCAGACTTTTTCTTTGGAACCTGACCTCTTTTACCCTTGGTCCCTCTGACTGTTCTTAGAGGGTATTGCTTCTCCTTTATTCCTTTTATCAACTGGGCTTGGAGAAGAAGGGAAAAAAAAATGATTTAACATCCTTTGCATCCAGGTCTTTGGATCCCAGATGACTGGTTCAGAACTGTCTGAATCAGTATTCTTATTATCTTTCTTAATAATTTTTAACTTCCGCTAGATATATGCCCACTCATTTTCAGTTTAGCAAGTTTTTAGCTTCTGCACTGTGCTATGTCATAAGGGACACAATAATAATTTAAATTTATTTTCTAATTTTCCTGTACTATATATTCAAAAGGCAGGCTACTTCCCCCTGCCCCTCTCATCTCTTTATCAGCACCTAGAACAGTGCTTATTACATTATGGGTTTTTGTAAATGTTGAACTGGATTTGTTTGGGATCTTTTTTATTTTAACTGGAGTATAGATTTACAGTATTGTGTATATCAGTGTTAGTTTCAGGCATATAGCAAAGTGAATCACTTATACATATATCCACTCTAGATTCTTTTCCCATGTAACCCATTACAGAGAATTGAGTAAAGTTCCCTATGCTAAACAGTAGGTCTTTATTTGTCATCTATTTTATATATATTAGTATGTATATATCATTGTTTGGGGTCTTGATAAAAGAGAAATACAAATCATTTATAGCTGTACTGGGGAGAAGAGCCAAAACACACATTGATAAACTTGCCAAATTAAATGGTAGATTCAGAAATGCCTAAATATTCTGATATCAAAATATTGCTCACAGACCAGCAGCAACAGCATCACCGGGAAGGGTAGTTAGAAATACAGAAGCTCGGGCCCCATCTCAGAACACTGAGTCAGCCTGCCTGATAGGCTCTTTCTTTCAGAAGATGTGATTTGATTTAGATTGTGACAGTGTATATCTTCAAAGGTCTTATTCCTTATATGAAATTACAGAGGACATTTCTTATTGTTGTTACAGAATGTCATACCCAGGCTATCCGCCCACAGGCTACCCACCTTTCCCTGGATATCCCGTAAGTATTGCCACTTAGGATACTAAAATAGCTCATGTCCTGGGAACAGGTGTTGCATAGGACCAGCCAACCCATGACAGATGTTACAAATATGCTAGAGCAGCGGTCATAAATTCAAACAGCCAAAAGTACTGAGTAGAGTACGTGAGTGAAGGCAGGGTTGTGGAGGAACTACAAAGACTTGCGTCACCTATGGAAAGGCACCTGTTAGTCCTCTTCAGCCTGATGTGTCCATACAGGGAGGTTGATTCAGTGTTGCTGGATATTCTATTTCTTTAAGTAAAGCTTAAATATAAATAAAATCTAGATTTTATATGAAACTGCCCATTTTTTTAAATTGGGAAATGCATATTTTAAAATGTTAAATACTGTATGATTCAATACAACACGTATGTAAACTAAATCCATCCTATGAGTCACTGATTTTTAACCTGTGTGTTGGATGTTTAAATTAAGAAGGGCTTGACTCAGAGAACACAAATTGCAGTGGATTAGAAGGCCCTGGATTTGTAGTTCTGAGACTTTTAGTATTCTGAGTACATGTTATAAATGTGCTACCAAGTTCTACTTTGCTGTTTACCTGTACTGTTCCGAGGACTAACCTCATAGCTGAGGTTAGTGTATTTCAGTTTTATGCTCATAAGTATGTAGGGCTTCTTTGTAATTCTGGGTAAATAGAAAGAGGGGCCTATATGGATTAGTGACAATATGTGTACCTGTGTGTAAAGTGAATATATAGTTCTCCTGAATTTGTCATAAGAGAAATGAAATTTGTAACTATGTTCCCAGGTCCCTATATACTAAACTGGACTCTGGCAACCATTTCTGTCAGTATAGGCTAATGCTAAAACAGACAATCTCAACATCCCGATGGCTCAACACAATAAAAACCTATTTCTTGCTTACTCCAGTCTCCTAGAAGTCAGTGGTGGGGATGATGGGGGAAGTGTGTGGTAGGGAGCTAAGAGACCTTTTTCCATTTCATCCTGTGGGTTTTCAGGCTCCTTCTATCCTCTGTTGCCTTAGTATATTGACTCTACCATCCTCTAGTGCTTTGGAGTCCTCCACTGGATTCTTTGCTTCCAGCTGGCAAATGAAGGAAATGAGAGAGGAAGAGACATCTTAGAGGATTGGGCAGGAAGTCATGGGGACCAGGCTGGAAGTGGTGTACATTACTTCTGTCCACTTCTGTCCACTGTCCTTTACCAGTATTCAGTCATATCCTGGGAAATGTAGTCTCTGTGGCCTGGAAAAAAGTTTAGTGAACGTGTAACAGTCTCTTTGGGCTTTTTCCCAGGTGGCTCAGTGGTAAAGAATCCACCTACCAAGCAGGAGAAGTGGGTTCAATCCCTGGGTCAGGAAGATTCCCCTGGAGAATGAAATGGCGACTGATTCTAGTATTGTTACCTGGGAAGTCCCACGGACGAGGAGCCTGGCAGCTACAGTCCATGGGGTCTCAAAGAGTTGGACACGACTTAGTGACTAAACAACAACAGTCTCTTCAGACTTAGACATTGCGTGATCTGAATTGAGGTCCCAAATGTCACACCTAGTATGTGCTCAGGTCACTTTTTTATTCTTTCTGTTATACACAGGTCCAGGTGTATTACAAGAAAGCCATGAATTCTTCTCTTTAGGGTAGAGAGGCAGGTCTTTCCCATATTTCCAGGTGCTAGGAGAATGAAGAAACTATACTGAGCTTTGCTAGTTGTTCATGAAGCCTTGAGGTGTTTTTTTTTTTTTTTTTAGCCTTGAGGTTTGAAAAGAGACACTCCCAAATAGAGAAACAGACTCTTCTTGCCTAACACACGTAGATTTACATAAAACTGAATTCTGACAGGTATCCTGACAAACTACTATACTGATAAACTAATATGAGATATCAGGACTTCTAATGGGCTTTTTAATATGTAAAAGAATAAGCTAGATCTTAACAGTTATCTCTGTTTTCTTAGCTAGGTTCTGTTTCTCAATGATCACAGTCATTTGAAAACTTTTCTGGTTTTTCAGCCTACGGGTCAGGAGTCATCTTTCCCCCCTCCTGGTCAGTATCCTTATCCTAGTGGTTTCCCTCCGATGGGAGGAGGTGCCTACCCACCAGCACCAAGTAGTGGCTACCCAGGAGCTGGAGGCTCCCCTCCCCCTGGTGGCTATCCAGCCCCTGGAGGCTATCCTGGTGCCCCACAGCCAGGCGGAGCTCCATCCTATCCTGGAGGTGAGTCGTGGGTTGTGGAAGTAGTGTAACACTTCTTTTCTTGTCTCTTTAATCCTTTTTGTTCCTGCTTGTTTTGTATGAAATCAGAGTTTCTCTTAGCCTGCTTTCTACCTTAGATAGTAAGGACTTAGCTGGCAAGGTAGAGGAATAAAGATTCTGAGGAGGCATGAAAGCTGGAGAATTCTCAGGAGCGATCTCCAAAATTCTGTGGGAATTAGAATAAATCTCATGGTCATAAAGGACTAATGGTTCACTTGATGATTTGTAATCTTAAGAACTGATTGAGACATTTGATTTTAGCATGATTGTGACCTTAGGACAGCTCTCGCCACAAGATGTAAAAAAAAAAAAAGAAAGAAAAAACTTAGCACTTTTATATTGTAAGTCATTAGGGCAAACGAAAGAAGTAA
Source organism: Bison bison bison (assembly GCF_000754665.1). NCBI lineage: Eukaryota > Metazoa > Chordata > Mammalia > Artiodactyla > Bovidae > Bison > Bison bison. The sequence continues at coordinate 7,418,873 of NW_011494881.1, read as the reverse complement.
CATTTTTTTAATGTATTTTTTAATGGGGAAGGAGTTGTTGAGAAGTTGAATTTAGACCAAAGGGACTGCTACTGTAGCATTATAGATTATTTCTTTTATTATTTGTAAAGTTTTCACTTCGATCATGAGACCTGTCACTATAGTTTATTTTTCTCTCTTCTTCTTCTTCCAGGCCAAGGGTTTGGAGCCCCACCAGGTGGAGCAGGCTTTCCTGGCTATCCACAGCCACCTACACAGTCTTATGGGGGTGGCCCAGCACAGGTCCCACTGCCTGGTAGGTATCAACTGTCCAGAAAAGCACAATGGCTTGATATTTTGAATTTTTCAGTTGCCATTGAAAGAACTTAGTTTGTGTTTGGGATCATCTTTAGTAAATGTTTATACTAAATACCTATTAGGTACTATCTGGTTTCATGAAAATGTATTAACCTGATAAAAAAGGTTTAATCATAAGATGGAAAGAAGGACCAGTTTTTTTCAATTAAAAAAAATTATCTCTCCTGAAGCCAAAAAAAACGAAACCTTTAGGAATTTCTCTGTCATTCGTGTAACACGAAGGGAATGAGCCCAGAACCGTGTGCTGCCATCCTTTCCAAACAGAATCAGAATTTAATCTGGTTCAACTATTTTGTTCTTCTTTTTAAAGTATTATTTTTAAAGAAATTGTGTTAAATTGTTTTAAAGAAATTACAACATGGAATATTTTTAAAGGTCCTTGTGACCAAAGTTGTTTTTTGATTCAGTATATCATGATACTTAAAAATTATTCTAGTGAATAACATAAGTGTGAGTGTTCTCATATGTTTCCATATTCGTAATAAATCAGTGCTGTTTTGAAAAAATAAATCAGTTAATACCTTTTGCTGTATTTTTTCTTAATATATAGGTGGTTTTCCTGGGGGAGCGATGCCTTCTCAGTATCCTGGAGGACAATCTCCTTACCCTAGTCAGGTATTTTTGGTTCCTGTCTTTTAAATTAAGTCTGCTAAAGAAGGGCCCTACGCCTTTATTGATCTTAGAGATTTCCTTGAAGCGGGGAAGATGGTCTGTAAGAGACACTTAAGACTTTAATCTTTGCTTCTGATAGACTCCATGCGCTTTGGTCCACCCGTGTCCTGATGACTTTGATAAGACAAACATAGGTCCCTTCTCTCAGGTGATGACACCCATACTCTTTTTTCCAGAGAGAGTCAGTCATTAGATTGGATTCTCGGCATTGGTTTTAGTTCTTTTTCCTCCTCCCTTGCTGGCAGTATAACTATGAACTCAGGTGGCTGGGTGATTGATATTTCTAGCCGTGTTTTATGAAGTATGGTTTTATTTTCCATTTTTGCCTTTATAACTTTCCACTCTTCTTTCAGATCAATACAGAATCCTTTCCTTCCTATCCTGTTTTCTCTCCTGTTTCTTGGGATTATAGCAGTGAAGTGAGTAAGGTTTTCTAATGTTCACTAATCACTCAGTCCCCTAAACGTGCCTTCATTTGTTTCTAATTTCTTGTGTATTTGTCTCTCACCACTTCCTCGAGGGCTCACGATAGCTATTTTATCTTCATGTCCCTGTAGTGCTTGGCAGGCCCTTTAAGCATGATAGTGATTAATGTCTGTTAAATTGATTTTTCAGTAGTCTCAGAAGGTCTCCCATATATCAAATCCTTGCCCCATTTCAGTGTAGCTCCTTACTTTAATATTAAGTTTTATTCTTTAATTGACTTGTTAATTCCTTTATACCCTATGCAGGTTATTAGGAACATAAGCAGTTTTATGTTTACTTTATCTTGATTTTCTCATTTCATACTGTCTATTCATAAAAGTCTAGCGTTTTTAAGCTTTTTCTTCAGCTGGGTTGGGAAAGGGATTACAGTATTGGAAAAGAAACAATTTAGCCATTTTCTGGCTTACTTTCCTGATTTGAGGTATTTGAGCTCCAGAGAGATTAAGGAACTTGTCCCGGGCCACACAGCTAGTGAATGACAAAGCTGAGACTAGATCCTAGCTCTTCTGCTTTTCAGAACAGCAGTCTCTTTGTTAAAATATGCTACTTTACTGATAGAGTAAATGATATTCCTTGAAAGCCCATAGTAAATTGCTTTCACTTCTTTTTTTAAAAAATCGTTGAAAGTTGATTGTTAATCATATTATAAATCTGTAGCTATTCTAAACATTTGTTATGAGAATTTTTATTTTAGTTTAGTTTAAGCATGCATATACTTTTAAAGACATCATTTTATGACTGAATATAAAAGATTTTTAAACATAAAAACACTTAAAGTAAAATACACATATACCTGCAGCTTATCTTGTGTAACAATTACTACCTTAAACTAAAACCAGGCAGTTAACAGAGCAGTAGATTTTGGAAGAGCTTTTAGATGGAGATGGAATAGACTACCTCGTGAGCTCCCTGTCACTGAAAATCCGCTGGTGGAGGTTGGTTGCTGTGTGTGTGACTTGGTTGAGTAGTTCAGGCAAGTGACCTCTCTTGATTGATCCAGTTCTAATTCTATGGCACTTTTTCAGCAAGAAGGTTGGAATCAAATGGGTGTCGAAGGGTGGAACTCTTGGTGGCTGATAGAATGGGCTTTGCTGTGCTGGGAAATCCTCTGTAGTTAGAGATTTGACCTCAAAAACATGGACCCTGATTTCGAGTTCAAAATAATGCGTGCAGGATGATAGTATTCTCGATGACAAGAGACACTTCAAACTTAGACTTTGAACAAAGAATAAAACAAAGCCATTTTTCCCTCCAGATGAAAAATGAAATAGGTTTTTGTTGTTGTTTTTGTTTTTAGAAACAAGATGACAAAATGCGAGTCATCAAACAGTACCTGATGGGAGTTGGTTTCTCTTTCTACCTAGTTCAGTGTATTTTAAACAGAACCTTCTGCCCTGCTTAGGATTTTAGTCACAATGGTTACATCAAAGGAAACTTTCATAGTTTTTGATACATTAAGCCTCATGTAAAGGCAATATGTTGAAAAAAATTTTCAACTTGAATATATGCTACAAGTAGAATATTTTTAGTTTTCCTTAAAACCACAATACAAATATTTCTTGTTAGTTCTTTGCTTACATTGCTAGCTTAGAAACTAGTGACAGATGATTGTTAGGCTTATTGGTAGGAAAAAATGTATAGATGAGTGGGAGGAATTACAGACTGTAAAAGTGTTTGCTGAAAGATGGTCTGGTCTGCTTCTCCCCAAACACTTTGTCCCCACTGCTGCTGCTAAGTCGCTTCAGTCGTGTCCGACTCTGTGCGACCCCATAGACGGCAGCCCACCAGGCTCCCCCGTCCCTGGGATTCTCCAGGCAAGAACACTGGAGTGGGTTGCCATTTCCTTCTCCAATGCATGAAAGTGAAAAGGGAAACTGAAGTCGCTCAGTCGTGTCCGACTCTAGCGACCCCATGGACTGCAGCCCACCAGGCTCCTCCGTCCATGGGATTTTCCAGGCTAGCATATTGCTGTATTCAATGGGTATAACTTGAAATACAGTTTCAGTTGCCTACATAGCAGCTGAATAATTTTATATTTTGAAACGATGTTGATTTCATCTTTAAATGATACTTTAGAAATACTTGGTTAAATAAAATATATTATTAAAATTAATTTTTAAAAAATGTGGTGGGATATCATCTTGTCTCATCTCATCTCCCTTAAGCCCTGATTTGAGTCTTTTAAGAAAACTAATAAACTGTTTCATAACTTTGTATTCAGAATTTTTAAACTTAATTTTGTAATAATTTCAAACATTAAAAAGTTGTAAAAATTATATATGGTTTAGTTACTAAGGGTGTCTGACTCTTTGCGACCCCATGAATTGTATGCAGCCTGCCAGGCTCCTCTGTCCATGGGATTTTTCCAGGCAAGAATACTGGAGTGGGTTGCCATTTCCCCCTCCAGGGGATCTTCTGACCCAGGGATCAAACCCAGGTCTCCTGCATTGCAGGCAGATTCTTTACTGACTGAGCCAATTCCTATATACATACCCTCTACTCAGATTCCCCAAATATTACTTCTTACATAAATACAGTGATCAAGAATTAATGTTTTAATGACACTATTACTCCACCTTTAGACCTTATTCAGATTTCATTAACTGTCCCAGTAATGTCCTTTCGGCTCAGGATCAAATCCAGGATTAAACACTGCGTTTGTTGCCATGTCTCTTCAGTTTCCTTTAATATGAAATAGTTCTTCAGTCCTTGTTGTTCATCACCTTGACACGTTGGAAGAGTACTACCAGTTATTTTGTAAAATATTCCTTTATTTGGGTTTGTCTGATAAGTCCCTCTGAGTGAATCTAGGTCATGCCTTTCTAACAGGAATACCACAGAAGTGGTGCTGTGCCCCTAGTGCCTCTTACCAGGAGGCACTTACTGTTGATGTGCCCTCTTCCTGGTGATAATTGGTGTTGATCATTTGTTTCAGATGATGTCTGCTAGGTTTTCTGCTGTAATGTTACAAAGTATACACATTATACTTTTACCCACTAATTTTAGCATCAAATTAGTGATTCTTGCCTGAAACACTTATTACTGTGGTCTTTGTCATTGGTGATTTTTAAATTTCTTCATAGATTGGTGTTTAAAAAATGTATCCATTGTTTTGCTTTTTGGTTTATCCTTAAAAAATTGATGAATAACTCCAAGAGTCTCTAGTCATCAATTTCCTTTTTTGTGCTTTTCTTATTGTAAGATGTTTTATTTTATGTCTAATAATCAGAGCCTATACTGAAAATGAAGAGAGATTACCAAAATTACATTGCTTGTTTGAAATCTCACTGGGCAACTCCGACTCTGCCTCCCTAAAGCCATTATTATATTCTTTAAATAAAACACTGCCACTCATCTCACACTGCTCAGGGATCAATCTCTTTTCCCCCCTATTCTCCCTTGAAGGAAACCAAGGCATAGAAAGATTGTGACTAACTTCACAAGCTTGACTGTCTTGTTTCCCGAAAGTTTGGCGTCTTGCTGTCTTTTGGCAGGAGAAGGATGGTCTGTATCTGTTCCGCCACAAAAATAAATATTCTTGTCCTGAAATCTCAGCACTGGCTTTCTTGCCTAAGAGTGATGATTGGAGAAGTCTTAAGTTGTTGTCTTATTAGCAGAGAAACCTGAGTTGGGAGGGATTTTTTTTTTTAAGCTAGTGTTTCTTGTATTAAAGATGTTGAACATTTTTTCGTACTGTTTTTCTCCCAGTTTTATTGAAACCCAATTGAAATAGAACATTGTGTTAGTTTTAGGTATGTAACATGTTGATTTGGTATATGTATATATTGGAGAAGGAAATGGCAACCCACTCCAGTGTTCTTGCCTGGAGAATCCCAGGGACGGGGGAGCCTGGTGGGCTGCCGTCTATGGGGTCACACAGAGTCGGACACGACTGAAGTGACTTAGCATAGCATAGCATAGCATATATTGTGAAAGGATTAGATTACCACAACAACTGACTTGGATTTTATGCCTCTTGTTCTTAGCCTGCTCCGATGACTCAGGGAACTCATGGAACAATCCGACCCGCTGCCAATTTTGATGCCATGAGAGATGCTGAAGTTCTTCGTAAAGCAATGAAGGGTTTTGGTAAGGAAAACGTATTTTTGTCTTATTTATAGTAAGTTCAAGTGATTGGATATAAAGTAAAAATAAGGTTTATATCACAAAACCAAGTTTATATGTGAGCCTGTGTGCACACGCCTCAATTTAATCTAGCACCAGAGCACCAGGCACCTTGTAATCGAAAAAATGTCCTCAGCGAGCACCCCACAGAGACCTCATCCTTATTTAGACATGTGTGGTTCTTTCAGGTACAGACGAGCAGGCAATTATAGATGTTGTGGCCAATCGTTCCAATGACCAAAGGCAAAAAATTAAAGCAGCTTTTAAGACCATGTATGGCAAGGTATGTTTTGTTTTGTTTCATTTTCTTTTTAGGACTCAGCAAGAACAGTGGCCTGTAGGCCCTGAATTCTGTCAAGTTGGATACTACATTTTTATTAGTACTGATAAGTATAAAGTAGAGACAGCTAGACTTCAGAGACCCCAGAAGAGGTGTATTCAATATTTATTTCTCTTAAAAGCCTTTCCAATTCTAGAGTAGTCCTTGATCTCATAATCATACCCATTTACTATGTCTGATAGGTGACACACGTTCAGTAGAAAGTAGATTATGACCATAATCATAATCAGTACCTTGGTTCTCAGTCTTCTCCTTGAAGTGGGATTCAAGGACTTCTTATGTGGCCGTTGCTTATTCTTGGCCTGTGGCATCATCTTTCACTTCTCTCCCTCCTTGTAAACATATCCTGTTTTACAATTTTATAGAACCTCTTGCCATTCCCTGCACACATGCTTCTGTGGTTGATATATGTTGTTTTCTTGTCCTGGAATACCTTTTCTTCTTTTGCTGCATGGCAGACAAGCTCTCCAGGATTTGGCTTGTTTAAGCTACTTTGTGAAGTTTCTCTCATTGCTTGTTCCACTGTGATCTCATAGCATTTTGTAAAACCTCTACTGTAGCTAATCTCAGTGCCCACTCCCTAAAAACTGTGAGCTGCCCTAGGGCAAACCATGTCATATTCATCTTTGTGTTTATAGTACCAAGGACAGGAACAATAACAGATAGCCACATAAATATTTGTTGAGTGGATGATCAGTGACTAAATCCAGCAAGGTTCTATGGCTGACAGGTGCCATGGCTTCTTAAATATAAAGGGCAAGAGTGGGTAGCATTGGTTTGTCATTCAGATAGGAATCCTAAAAGTTTTCTGACATTCTCTGGATCCAATTAACTTTTCTCAGAGTGGGAGTAGAGGCCCACTGACCTGATTCATCTTTTCTACTCTGCTTTCCCTCTCTGCCCAACCCAGAGTCCACTTCCTTACTCTTAAGGCTCCTTAAGCGACACAAGGTCTAGATTTCCCTTAGGGTTCAACATCAGACTCATTTTTCTCACAAAAATATTTTTTGTTTTATGAATTTCTTTAGTTCACATGTAGTCTGTGCTTTCTTGTCCTAAATTTTCTCATGTATCACTTTTGAGTTAAAACTAAATTCCCAGACTATTTTCCTTACCCACCGCCACTTTTTGTTTGGACTTCTTATTAGTAAAAACCCTGTCCTCTAGCCAGCTGTGGAGTCTTTGGTCCCACATTCTTCTTTCTCAGTCAGTCAGTGAATATTGTTTCAGTGCCTGTGTATGCCAGGCACTGCGTTGTCCTGGCAACTGGTTATTGCTTGTCTTGTTGATCTAATCTGTAAAAAGGCTCTTTAGAAATGTGTCTTCTATCTCCTTTTTTTCTTTCCATTTACACTGTCACCACTCAAACCCAAACCTTTATTACTCCTTATCTAAATATTCCAGCAGGCTAAATTTCATATATATCTTTGGTCATTATAATCCATACTGCCTGTTGTTTTCTTATATAAAAATTTTCAGTGACTCCTCCCAGCATGCAGAATCAAATCCATGTTCTTTAGCTTGGTATTCAACGTAATAATCCAAGAATATAGTTACAACTTTGTTTTTATTAATGTCTAAAAACATTATTCGTAACAAAATTGGTTGTCTTATTGTCCCATTGAAAAAATTTTGCTCATTCTTGTGTCTATACTAAGTAATTCTCAACCTGAGCAGAATATCATAATTTCTTTCCAAATTTAAAAACACATGCAGAATCTCTGAGTATTCATTCTTGACATAATTTTTTTTTTTAGAAAAATTCTGCAGATTATTTTAATGCATATAGCCAAGGCTAGGAACAACTTTTCTGTTCTTGTTTGTGTCCCTCCTCCTTACCTGAAATATCTTTCTCCTTTCTCTTTGCTAATTTTTACATACTCTTCAATACCTTCACTAAAATTTTCTCTGAAGCTCTCTAGCCCACTTTAACTTTTCCTACTTCAACTTATTTCTGTGCTGCTTATTCATCCGGTGCTGGAGAACAGGCTGCTTTATTTTAGTTTTTAGATGTTTGTCTTTTCTTCTCAAATAAGAACACAATGATGATGATTTCTGCTTCCTCATAAAACAAGAACAGTTTTTTATACTAAGAAAATACGTGTTTATCATTTTGTTAATTTGAACTATTCTTTGTTTCCGATTCCTCTTTTTTGGTACCTGGTATAGTGGCGGAACTACAATAAGTTTATTATTAAGTATTTATTAATAGAACAACTAAAATATATCTTCTTGAATATAATAAGCTTAAATACTTAATTCTGTAGTGTATGATATTCTGAACAGAAATTGAGGTTTTCTTAAAGTAGTTCAATTCCATTTTTCTCGTATTTCCCTTAAAAATTTTAAGCAAAACAAAATTTGGAGAGCTCATATACTGAATTTGTGTTTGTTATGTAACAGGATTTAATCAAAGATCTTAAATCAGAGTTAAGTGGAAATATGGAAGAACTGATCCTTGCCCTGTTCATGCCATCTACGTATTATGATGCCTGGAGTTTACGGAATGCGATGAAGGTACTATATGGCATTTACTTTGAGTATTTTATCCTATTTCAAATGTAAAACCCCATAAATTATGCAGTTCTGAGTTTACAGTGACAGGTAAACCAATACATTATTTTATACCATCTGAATATATAGAGCTCTTCAGTCTGGAGGCCAAAGTTATGTTTGGTAGAACATTAAGATTTAATAACTTCCAGAAATTTGCTTTTTGTTTGTAATTCTCTCTCATTCTCCCTTCATTTCACATAGGGAGCAGGAACTCAGGAACGTGTGTTGATTGAAATTTTGTGCACAAGAACAAACCAGGAAATCCGAGAAATAGTCAGATGTTATCAATCAGAATTTGGACGAGACCTTGAAAAGGACATTAGGTCAGATACTTCAGGGCACTTTGAACGTTTACTTGTATCCATGTGCCAGGTGAGTATTGAATTCAGTGTCTGAGTGTTGGTGGAGGGAACATTCTTTACTGCCTACTGCCAGTGGGCATTCTTTATTCCTTTTAATATCTAGCCCCCGTGGAATCTTGACATCTTTAAGAGGGACAACAGAGAATCATCTGTATGGGTTTCTTTGTTTCTGTATTGAAAATTATTTCTGTAAATCTGGTTGTTGTAAGGAGTCAGCAATTAACCACATGAAGGTTGTATGAAATCAGAAATCAACTTGAGGCTCTGTGTCTTAGAATGAAGCTGCATCTGTATTTTTAAGGTTAGCATTGTTCTGCCAGTTAATTGGGACCATCGGCTGAAGATATGCAGGTCTGCCATGCAGTGCGATAAGAGTGAGACAGAAATGCAGAAAACATGTCAGCATCCACTGAAACACTGTGCTTAAGTACCGTCCTTGTTCTGATTCCCTAGATGTGCTGGCAGAGTTGCAGAAAATTCTCCAAATAGGGTATATGTAATGATCCTATAAATAATCAGGGTATATTTGAAAGAGATGATGCAAAAGACTAGCACACTGATTCGGTATCAGGAGTTACTGGCTCTCCTGCTAGTGCACAAGGTTGGACAGTCTTGAAGATTCTAAAAGTAGACAGGCTCTCAGAGCAAAGGGATGTAGTTGCAGAAAAGGCAGTGTGCCAGAGCGTGTGGGTATGGAAGTGAGAAAACAAAGCAAATGGTGGGAGGACATTGAATTTACCTCAACCAGTAACAGAGCAGGAGGGTAGGTTAGCAGGAAAAGAAAATCAGAAACAGAGTTAATGCTAAAAAACGAGTATTCAGACTTTAATGAGGTGCTGAATGTCTCTTTATGCAGGGTTCAGGGCCCAACCATTTTACAAAATAAAGAGCCCTTGTCCTGGAAGTGGCTTTCTAGGACAATGGGACCATATTGTGTGCTTGAAGCCAAAGGCAGTCATCTGGGGAGTTGTTGTTGAGCTCCTATTGCCTGTGCTGTATTCAGCCCATTTAGAATAGGCTTCTATACATTGCTTGTGCCAGTGCTCTTCAGACAACAGTTCCTCAACCTTCAAGGAACACATCTCCATTCTGTTCCTCAGACAGACACTAAGACTCTAGAGGGCGACCTTTTCCTTGTTTGGGTTTGTGTTTCTGTTTTAGAGAGAAACCAACTACCCAAGTATAAGCTTTACTCTTATTCAGGCCCAGAGCTTCCTCTCTCCCTCCCTCCCCGATCCCATCCCAGGGAAGAGTTTGGTCTATAAATTGATACAGCCTGTCAGTACTTGTGTTATTTATAGCTTCTTCTTAAAGTCTCACGCATCATTTTTATGCATACATTCATAATAAATACTTACATATTAAGATTACACTTGGATGAATGAAAGGAAGTTCACGGAGCCTCTATATTATATGCTTCCTCTTTTGGCTTAACTTCCTTGGAGGGAGGGGCCTTGTCTTGTCTTGTGGCCCCACCACATAGCACATCCTGTTGGTTCTGTTCCTCTGGAGAACCCTGACTAATACAGCCTGGTACAAAATAAGTGCTCCATACCTTTCAGGTACATGGTGAATATAAAGTGGAACTCAGTATAATGCTGATCTTAAATCCCAGCTAAGCAGAACCATACTTTGTTAATTTGAGTGGTAGTTCTTATCTCCTAGGAGACCAGGTCCTCAAAGCATGGCTTAGGAGTCGCTTCATCATGAGAAATCTAAAGTTACTTCAGACCTTGGAGTTCAGGGATATCCAGCTTCTGGGACGTCTCAGTGCGTCTCTCTCCAAGCTAGACGAGAGACAGTGCTCACTGGCTCAGAACTTGGACTGATGGAAGGAGACCTTATTACCAGAGAAGCGAAAAGTGAAATTCCTTTGATGGCCGAGGGATTTCTCCCAGAGGGTGGAAGTGACTGCATTGTTAGTGTTCAGGACTTGCTGGATCATGAGTCTGTGTGTGTGGCCACAGCCTCTGGAGGTGCTATAGTTTGCAGTTTCAATACATACCAGTCTCTTTCTCCTGGCCCAGTTACCACCCTTCAAAGCACCTCCTCAGAGAAGCTTTCCTGGACTCTCCTGGGCCATTTGTCATTCCCTGCTCTGAGCCTGCATTTAATTCCCAGAGATTTTGGTTGTAGCCCTACTCACTCTTTGGAGACATCTTTTATCTCCTTCATGGGAGGAATGGAGTAGTGATAATCATTTCCAATCTCTGTGGTTTGTATCATACCTAGACTTTCAGTACCTGCTACTGGAGAAATGTTTATTGAATAAAAACAAAAAAACCCCGCAGCTTGTAAACCAAGGATCAAACCCAAAAGAGTGATTTATTTAAGAATCCCTGTCTCTTTAGTCTATCGAGAAAGCTTTTTAAACTGAATATCAGTAAAATTTTCTATACCTTCAAAAGTAAAATGTCTGTGTAATTTTTTATGGAAACGTTTTCTAATTTAGCTCTCAAAGCCCTGTAAAACCTCTCGTTTTAATATAACGTCATCAAACCATGATCTACATTATAAAATCCATAGTTGGCAATGTAATAAAATATTAGTTACACTAGTATAGTTTCTTTGGAAATGAAAGATAAGCGTGACAAACTTTATGCATTAATTTTTAGTAAATTGTCCTTTTAAATTCAAAAATGACCAGATTGGAAAACCTTGTTTTAAAAATAAGACTTGTATCACTTTCTTCTAACTCCTGCATTCCTTTTTTTGCAGGGAAATCGTGATGAGAACCAGAATGTTAACCACCAACTGGCTCAGGAAGATGCTCAGCGTCTCTACCAGGCTGGTGAGGGGAGACTAGGGACAGATGAATCTTGCTTTAACATGATTCTTGCCACAAGAAGCTTTCCTCAACTGAAAGCTACCATGGAGGCCTATTCCAGGGTATGAGCTTTTCTTTTGAAGATTTTGCTTCTATTTTAAGGTGTCAAAATATTTCAACCCCTATACTTTTTTGTCTACAGATGGCTAATCGAGATTTGTTAAACAGTGTCAGCCGTGAGTTTTCCGGAAATGTTGAAAGCGGTTTAAAGACCATCTGTAAGACACTTTTCCTGTTTTCGTGATTTGCTTTGTTTTGTTTGTAAATGAGTGAGGCTTTGAATAGTTGTTCCCATTAAGTGGTGATTCTTAGTATAGCCTCCCTGGAGTCTGCTTAGGCAGAGACAAGATAATCCTATGTTTTTATATGCAGTTCCCTATGAATGGTTGGTGGTGTGATCAAATAGGATTGTTTTGGAATTATTTGGTCGTGATTTTCTATGCCCTTCTTGAGGACTATACAAAAGTATATAACGGATTGCAGCATTTCCATTAAGGTAAATGGGAAAGCCCTAAGGAAACTAGAGAGTGCCACCACACAAAGCATCATTTTGAGCCCCCAAATGCCTTTCAAGTATTTAGCCAAATGAGACTCTTTTCCATTTGAAATTAAAAACCCAATTTTTGGTCCTGACGTCCAGACGCTTAATGAAATGGAAATTTTGTTCTCATGGAGAATATAAGACTAAAGAGAATATTAGTAACACATTGGTATTAGCAATTGAATATCTTATAAATACTACTGTTGTAATTGTAGCTAACACAATAATGTACAGTTAGTCCATCTCTGTGAAAGGTAGAGCCTTTGCTAACTTAATTTTCCTATTATCATTCTCAAGTCTGTGTTTTCTTATTTATATTGGAATCTGTCTTACATCCTTCTTTCAGTCAAATGATACATTTGACATCTAGAATTCAGATTTTAGTCATTATTCCTTTTAGTTAGGTATTACCAGGGTACAGTTGCTACACATTTTCTCATGTTAAGGGGGGAAAATGTTAAGAATTTTAAGTGACTGCATCTGTGGAGAGAAAATGGGATTTACTGGCCAGAGGGAATCTTGTAGAATTGAAGGTAGACTATCTGATGCAGCTGGAAAGAAAGATGGATGCTGAGAAAAATCAAGGGGGAGAGCACTCTACAACTCACCTAAGATTTCTGAGATAATTACATAGGAAATGATCAAAAGCAGCTGGAAGTGATAGATGAAGCTGGTGTGTGGACATCTTTGTCATGATTTCACGTCTGAAGCCTCTCTCACTTTCAGTGCAGTGTGCCCTGAACCGCCCTGCCTTTTTTGCTGAGAGGCTCTACTATTCTATGAAAGGCGCCGGCACAGATGACTCCACCCTGGTCAGGATTGTGGTCACTCGAAGTGAGGTGAGGCGCTCACTTTCTGTCTGATCTTCACTTGATTTTGAGTATTGATTCTTTTTTCTTAGCAATATTAAACACAATTTTTCTTCTAGTTTTATTGAGATGTAATTGACATACCTCACTGTATAAATTTAAAGTGTGCCGCATAGAAATTTGACTTACATACATCAGGAAGTGATTATCACAGTAAGTTTAATGAACATCCATCATCTTACAAAATATGAGATTAAAGGAAAACATTTTTCCTTGTGATGAGAACTTTTAGGATTTACTGTCTATACATAAAGCAGTGTTAATTATATTTATCACATTGTATATTACACCCCTAGTAACTTATCTTATAATGGGAAGTTTGTGCCTTTTGATTGTCTTTCTCCAATCTGCCCCCCTCAATCCGCTACCTCTAGTAACCACAAATCTTATTATCTTTTTGTTTGAGTTTGTTCATTTTTGAAGTGTATTTGCCTACAGTACTCTGCTGGTTTCTGTTATAAAGCATTGTGATTTTATATTTCTATACATTTTAAAAGGATTCCCGTGAAAAGTCTAATTATGACATATCACCATACAAAAATACTACTTAGTTATTGCCTGTATTCCCCACTCATTCATACTCTTCACTCATTTACTTTGCAGCTGGGAGTTTGTACTTCTTACTCTTTCACCCATTTCCTTCCCACCCCCAACCCCCTCCCTTCTGGCAGCTACCTGTTTGCTCTTTGTGTCTATGACTGTGTTTTGTTATATTTGTTCATTTGTTTTTTCAGATTCCACATGTAAGTGAAATCATGCAGTATTTGTCTTTCTCTGTCTCACTTAGAATGTTAATTTCTTAAAAGTTCCTCCGTTGGTTGTCAGTCCATGAGTGACGTTAAGAAAGAGCTCTCTTTCACTGCTGGCGGAGGTTGTATAAAGCATAGTGTTCACCTTTTTCCTGCTGTGAGAGACTTGCTTTAGTGAAACAGACTGCCAGGAAATTCAAGAAGAGTTTATCTTTTGGGTTTCATTTTGCTTATGTAAAAAAGTGGATGAGGGAATTCCCTGGTGGTCTAGTGGTTAGGGTTTGGCACTTTCACTGCCAGGTTCGGCACTCAGGGATTGAGATCCTGCAAGCGTGAGGCGCTGCCAAAAAAAAAATCAACAGGAAGCTGTATGAAAGACCTATGCAGATCAACCCTATTGGACATAGAAATTCTTAAAATTTAGCATGCACTGTATAATAAAATAACTTAAAGTTTTATCTTTATCTTTTTACTTAAATATAGCCTCAAATGTATTCCTTTCTTTGACTTAGTATATTTAGTAGACTTTTTTAATTGAAAGAAGCATATACTATGAAATTATATGAAAGAAGGTAAATCATTTTTTAAAAGACAACTATAATACAATATTTGGAAAAACTTTGTTGTGTCTTTGTTTTTAGATTTAAATTTTCTAAGTAGGATCTTTTTTTCTTTATAATAAAATACACGTAACACAAAATTACCATTTTAATCACTTTTAAGTGTATAGTTCCGTGACATTAAGTACATTCCCATTGTTGTACAACCATCACCACCAGAACTTTTTCAACTTAAAAAAACTGAAAATCTATATTCATTAAACAATAATTCACCATTTTTTTGCTTCCCAACTCCTAGCAGCCACCCTTCTATTTTCTATCTTATGTATTGCAATATTTGACTACTCTAGCTAATTTATATAAGTGGAATCATAAAGTATTTGTCCATTTTAACATTTTTAGGGTTCATCCACATTGTAGCATGTGTAAGAATTTCCTTCTTTTCTAAGGCTGAATGATATTCCATTGTATGTATACATCATGTTCATGTCTGACTCTTTGCAACCCCAGGAACTATAGCCCACCAGGCTCCTCTGTCCATGGGATTTTCCAGGCAAGAATACTGGAGTGGGCTGCCATTTCCTTCTCCAGGGAATGTATACACTACCTTTAGTTTATCCTTTCATCCGTCAATGGACACTTGGGTTGCTTCCACCCTTTGACTGTTGTGAATAATGCTGCTTTTAACGTGGGTGTACAAATATTTGAGCCTGTGTTTCACTTTTGTGGATACTCAGAAGTGCAATGGTTGTGTCATGTGGTAATTCTATTTTTATTTATTTGAGTAATTACTATACTGTTTTCCAGTGGCTGCACCATTTTACATTCCTACCAGCAGTGAACAGGGATTCCAACTTCTCTGCATCCTGGCCAACACTTTGTTAGTGCTGGTAGAAATGCTAGCTATAAAATGTCAGTCCTTTGGTGTTTTTTCCCCTCTGCTTTGGTTATACTTAGGATCTTTTCACTATTAAAGAACAATTTAATAAATTATCAGTTTTCTTTAACTTTTTTCTAATATTACAAATATCGTGTCTTGCATGCAGATTGATCTTGTCCAGATAAAACAGATGTTCAGTCAGATGTATCAGAAGACGCTGGGCACAATGATTGCAAGTGACACGAGTGGAGATTACCGAAAGCTTCTTCTGGCCATTGTGGGCCAGTAGGAGAGATTTTTATAAATGAGTGAAGCTATTCAAAGCTTATCTTCAAAGCAATGACTGACCTGCATGCAGCAACATCAACCCTCACCTAACCAAAAGAGCTTTTACTAAGGACCGTGTCAGGGTATTGTGCTTGGTTTGCACATGTGGTTATTGCCTTAATTCCAATGTTCTTTTTTTCTCTATGTACAATCAAGTAAAGCCATATCACAATGATGAAGTAATAATGCAATGTTTGTAAAGCATAATTCTCACTGCTCTTATTCTAAATAGGACACCAAATTGAGTAAAAGTCACAATAGTTTCAAATTCTGTGTGATAATATTGAATAAATTTTAATAAATAATATTGAACATTAGATAAACCCTTTGCTTTCCATTGGACAGTTATAGTTGGTAGTATGTCAAAATTGTATTACTTTTTAAAACAAATTCAGCTGTTTTGACCTAAAAGAGTAATTTGCATCTTACTTCACATAAATCAGTATTCTATATTCATAAACATTGAACTTCCCACATAGAAAATAGTTTAGTATTGGCTGTAGCAGCTTTTTAAAAAGAGATTATATGTTTATATGCCTAAAATATATAGCCTACTTTTATGTCTACTAAGACTGCCTATAGATCTTTATTGGCCCTTGATTTAAAAAAAAAATTATAAAATACTTTTAGTTGCAGTTTAATCATGATTCAAGAAAATGAAGCTTGACACATAAAAGGTGCCAAATTAATAAATAAATGAAACTTAAATCATCTTCCTGGGAGATTGAATATTAGTTCTTTGGAGAAGTCGTTCAGGAACTCAGTGCTATAGCAGTGTGATTTCAAACCTGGGTTTATTCCCAGTACTGAGCAATTGCTTATTATGTTGAGCATTACAATAGGTAGTTAGGGAAAGTACAAAGGAAGGAGGTTTGTAATCTAGTGGGTGATCTAAACAAAACTTAGGATACAAGGATATTGTTACATTATAAATTCTTCTGAGAATAATAACCCTATTTGTTCTTTTTGTTGAACTCCCTGGCACAAAGCAGGTATTTAATATATATATGGTGAATGATTGTAGTAAAAATTGAGGGAAAGAAGAGTAAATATCAGTTATAATTCAATGAACAGTTGTTTGGGGGTAAGTACCAAGGGACATACATGCAAGGTGGTATAAGACACAACCTGACTCTTAGAGAGAGAGGCCTATGTACAAGTGTAGTGTGAGGCGAAAGCAAGATACACTGGTAGAAGGGTAACAGGCCAAGGTAGATTTCTGACATAGATTTTGGAAAAATAACTAACAGCAATAGGATTTGGTAAAGGAAAAGGGGTGTAAGTTATTAAAGGAAGAAAATTTGTGAGGAATATATTTTTAAACTTTTAAAGATTGATATATATCATACCATTCATCCTTTTAAACTGTACAATTTAGTGGGTTTTTAGGATATTCACACACTTGTGCAACAGTCACCACAATCAATTTTTGAATATTTTCATCACCCAAAAAGAGAACTTAACACCCATCAGCAGTCAAGCCGTCTTTCCTTTCTTCCTGCCTGTCCCCTGGCAGTCACTAATCTACTTTCTGTCTCTATGGATTTCCCTCTTGGGGGCTTTATGTATGAATGGAATTACACAGTGTGTGGCCCTTTGTGTCTGGCTTCTTTTAATCAACGTACTGTTTTTAAGGTTCACCTGTGTTGTAGCATGAATCAATACTTCATTCTGTTTATGGCTGAATAATCCATTGTTTGGATCTACATTTTGCTTGTCCATTTATCAATTGATGGACATTTGGGTTGTTTTCACCTGTTTACCATTATGAATAAGGCTGCTATGAATATTCACGCACAAACTTTTCTATGGACACAAGTTTTCAATGCTCTTGGCTATAATAATAGGCGTGGAATTGCTGGCAGTAGTATCTTTATGTTTAACTTTTTGAGGATCTGCCAAACTATTTTCCAAAGCAGCTGTACCACTTTACAGTCCTACCATCAGTGAATGAGGCTCCCAGTGTCTTCATTCTTCCCGACACTATCATTGTCTCTTTGATTCTAACCATCCTAGTGGATGTAAAGTGGCATCTCATTGCAGTTTTGATTTGCATTTCCCTAATAACTAATGAATATATTTTCTTGATTGGCCATATTTTCTTGATTGTCCATTTGCATATCTTCTTTGGGAAAATATTAAAATGCCTGTTTTTAAACTGGGTTACTGAGAATTCCCTGGCAATCCAGTGGTTAGGACTCCATGCTGCTGCTGCTAGAGGCCCAGGTTTGATCCCCTGTTTGGGGAACTAAGATCCCACAAGCCACATGGTCCCAAAAAAGATTACGATGTGTGTAAGGCAGGATAGTTATCTCAACACAAATACAGTCGCAATCTTCACTTGGGAAAAAATCCAGGGAGAAACGTCTTACTCAACAGTTACATGTTTTTATATTTCAGAACTTTTATGACTTATAACACTAACTTTAAAAGCATTTTTCTCAATTTTTATAATTTTAACATGTTTATTAGCAGAAATGCAATTTATTTTTAAAATTAGACTCTGGTGACTATCCATGGAAAGTAATGTGTGAATGTGTGTATAGTTTAATAATTTGTTTTGAAATAATTTCAAATGTATAGAAAAGTTGCCAGGACAGTACGAAGAACTCCCATGTCCTCTTTACCTAGATTCTCATACAGTTAACATTTTATTGGTTCATTACTTACTCTGAGTGTGTGTGTGCGTGCATATGTCTTTTGTTATTGGTCTTTATTTGAACTGTTGGTGGGTTGAGAGAGCAAACTGCAGTCATGCTGTCTCATCACTCCTAAACACTCCAGTGGGTGTTTTCCCCTGAACAGGGTCACTCTTCTACATAATGGCAAACAATCTTCCACATCAGTAAATCAATATTGGTATAATACTACCACCCAATCTAGTAAGCCTATTCAAATTTTGCCCACTATCCCAACAATGTCTCTTCATTTCTGGGTCAACATCCTATACAGAAATACGTACTGCATTTAGTTGTGTATTTTCAGACTCCTTTAATCTGGAAGAGTTGCCAGTCTTTTGTAGCTTTACAGTTTTATTAAAAGGTACAAGCTTTTATTATAGGATGGCTTACAACCTGGGTCCTTTGTCTGTAGGAATACCACAAAATGATGCTTTGCTTTTCTCAGTGAGTCTCATCAGGAGGCATAAAATGTAGACTCGTCCCCACACTGGTGATGTTAACCTTGATCACTTGATCATGCTGGCTTCTTAAATTCACTGTTTTTCCCTTTGTAATTGATTAGTATTCCAAAATCATGCCAGTAAACTACTCCTTATCAAATCTCCACATACCAGCCTTAGCACTGAAGACTCCTGTCTAAATCATCCACTCCTATAGTTGGTGCCAAGTGGTAATTCTCTATTTCAATCATTTCCTCTCCATTATTGGATTGGCATTCAACTGCTATAAAGAGCTTTCCTTTCTCTTCATTATATCAATGTGAACTTGTGTATTCCTATCTTATTCAACAGATTGTAATCCATTATTATTGTTTACTTTGATGTTCAAATTGTCTGATCTGGCCAGTAGCCCCCCTCAAGTGGCTCCTAACAGTGTAACATTTTAAAGTATGTATACTGCTAAGATTCATACACACGGTGAATAGCTATAGTTCATTCATTTCGACTGCTTTGTAATATGCGATTTTTTAAATATATTATCAGTGTATTCATCCTCTCTTCCTTTGGGTTGTTTCCAGGTTTTTGCTATTGTATTTTGCCTTTCCAACTCTGAGGTAATGCTGAATTTCAAATGTATTAAATTTTTCCATTAACATCATATACTTGGAGTCTGTTTATGGTGTAAATATTGCGCACTAGAAGCAGAGTGGTTTTGCATTCTTCCCAACAATGTGTGAGGCATTTATTTTGCAAATATTGTCTTAGCTGCATTTTTCACGGAGAAAGACTTAAATCATCTGTTTTCAAAATCGTTTAATAAAGATTTTTATCTTTAAATAAATTTCCTTTTGGTTTGTCTATTTATGGAGGGTTATTGAAAGAAAGGAAATGGCAACCCACTCCACTACTCTGGCCTGGAAAATCCCATGGACGGAGAAGCCTGCAGGCTACAGTCCATGGGGTCGCGAAGAGTCGGACACGACCTTCGTGTGTGAAATACACGAATTTCAATAGTGAAATTAAACTTTCACTATTGAAAGAAAGGAGTCAAGAAAGCAAACTCGAAAGTGGAAAACTTTGTGCTTAGCCAACACCCTGGGTAAGGGAAAGTGGCATCTACGAAAATACGAAACCCCAGCTAGACACGGAGGTCGTGGCTCAGGAGCAAGGTTTCCAGGGCGCACGCGCAGAATCTCACCTGGCGCCCCCATCCTTCTTTCTTCCCCCGGACAATGTTATCGCGAGTCTTGGGATCAACTTGTGGAGATTGCGGAGGCAAAGTTATCGCGAGAAGTAATTGGTTGCTATAGTTGCGAAAAACGCTTCTGCGGCTGTTCGGTAAGACTGATAGTACTCCTTAGAAAATCATCTCTTTTCGGGCTCACCACTCCAACCCTGTGGCCACACCGCGTTACCTTAGTCTCTTCTCCTTCAGCTTAACCCACAGGCCGCATCTCTGCACGATTTTACTCGCATACAAACCTGAAAGCTGCCGACCCCGCTAAGCCCCCGACTCTCCCGCCAGGCCCAGGCCTCCCACTCAAAGCCAGACTCAGAACCCACTTCCCGGTTTGCGCCGAGATTCCCCCACAAGATAAGCGCACACTGGACTTCTGCCCCCAGACCCCCGCCAGTAACATCATCTTTCATGTAAACTGTTCCTTTTTCGTTGTTTTTTTTTAGCGATTTAAAAATTGTTTTATTATATTAAAATTTTAAAGATTGTAGTATAGTTGATTTACTGTAGTTCATCTAACCTATTTCTAATCTGGCTTCCCCTCCTGAAACTTCTGAGCAGATAACAAGAAACGCGTACCTTGTCAGTGGCAACAGGAGCCCCCACCTGACTGCCTTGACTATAACTTTTAGCTGGCCAGATTTCTTGCACTCATTTAACAAATATGCTGCTAATGACTCTTGCCGACAAGGCATGATGCCAAGGCACTCAGGGGCTGCAGAAATGTGTGACAGATTACTTGTCTTTAAAGGAGTAATTGAGCATTCAGTAGCACTCAAGTAGTGCCTGTCAATAACACCTTTTGTGCAGTGCTTCATTGATTAAGCAGTTTTACTATTTTAGTGGATATTCACAACAAATGTGTAACAGAGCAGGTTATATTATCTGTTTTACAGAAGGTGACACTGAGGCCCAGAAAAGTTAGGCATTTCTCCAGGATCAGGCTAGTGAAGGCCTAATTCGTGTACTGCTATTGAAAAAGAAAAAAGGAAACTTATGTACAAGATCATTTCAAATATAAACTTGGTAAGAAAGTTGTCAGGGCCACTTAGGCCCTAAGTCAGCCTGGAGACATAACTGTTTCACAAGTGATCTGAGACTTGTAGGTAACGGAAAATGAGCGAGTTGTTAGAAAGAGGCAGAATACTTACAAAGCTTGGGGACAGAAATCTCTCTCTTTTTTTTGTACCACCAGCCTAGACACACTTAACAAAGTATATCCTATGAAAATGTTGGAATTGCATTAAGTTCCATTTTTAATTGAGTCAGAAAATATGACCTCTTTTTTTCCTTAACAACTATCCAATTTATTTTTGAAATTGTGTCCTTAGTGTTGTAAAATCATTTGAAAATATCTTTGACTAAATAAGACATAATGTCAGAACTTTTTTCAGTGGGCTAACATTCTGTATGCTTGCTACTTTCTTGTTATCAAAAGATGTTTTTCTAAAACTGAGAGATTAAATAACCCTTGAGGGGAGTCTTGCACATCAGAAAAAAAAAAAGAAAAAAGCTACCAAAACCACTATGAAGGATGTGGGGGATGGGAGGTGGGGTGATGGCTTTCCTACCCTCTTTGCCTTGTCATAATTTGTTCTTAATGGGTAGTTACATGTATAAGGACGATTTTTTAGCACTAACCAGCAGAGTCATCCTTGTGACTAGTTCCCTAAAGCACTGCCTGTCTGGCACCAATGATTGGAAAGGGGACAAAGCAGTATCAGAGTAAGGCATTTCCCTAGGTTTTCCCCTGGTATTGGTTATGCTGTAATGTGGATAGTTGTGCAGCTGTGGCGTATAAGGGAACAGATTCACTTATTATGTTCACAGAGCTCAAAGAAGACCAGAGAGACTTTGCCCAGGTGCTGATATGGAGCAGGTGTCATCAACAGGCAGACCTGTGCAGATCACTGTGACAGAGGGATATGACTTGGTAAAGTTATTTTCGGGAATCCTGGAAGTCCCTAGTTTATTCGTTCTTCTTAAAAGTACTTTTGTCTTCAGTCTCTTGTCTCTCTGTCAGTCATCCTATTGTGGCTTGGGGAAGAATGTGTTGGGAACATTAGCAGGAGGAATGGAGTTCTGCATATTTCTGTCCCACCAGATCCCTTGGCTTTACATAGTAATGGCACTTCCTTCTCAGTGTTCCTTATTGTCAGTCTATAATCTGCAAGTCATGTCAGTGTGCATAAAATACCTGGCAATTTAAATACTAAACTTAATGAGGGTAAAACAGCTGGTTTTCATTTTCCTAAACAGCAATTCCTTTCTCCTGAAAAGGATGTGAATTCTTCCAGAGCTTCTCTTGTGATTAATTTCATTTGATGAAACTACAGTATAAGTATTAAACTTTAAAAGAATAATGAAATGTCAAAATATTCATTCAGTACTATGAAGTCAAACAGCTTATTCCAAAACAGGATATAATAAATGATCTCTACTTTATTTTAAAGGTATATATAAATGTGTATATATATCTACATAACAGCAAAACACTAGAAAATATATTATTACAGGTAATTAGTTTTTCTATGTGCTTTCCTCACTTTTTCAAAACTTCCACTCCAATTAAAAATGAAATCATAAAAAATTTCCACAGTGTGCTTTTATAATCATATAAACACAATTGAAAAACTTAGTTTTCAAAACTTCCAACTTAATGGCCTTTAAATAGAACATTGCATTTAGCTACAGCTGTATTTGTTTAATGACTTTCTGCTGCTGCTGCTGCTGCTGCTAAGTCGCTTCAGTCGTGTCCGACTCTGTGCGACCCCATAGACAGCAGCCCACCAGGCTCCCCGGTCCCTGGGATTCTCCAGGCAAGAACACTGGAGTGGGTTGCCATTTCTTTCTCCAATGCGTGAAAGTGAAAAGTGAAAGTGAAGTTGCTCAGTCCTGTCCGACTCTTCACGACCCCATGGACTGCAGCCCATCAGGCTCCTCCATCCATGGGATTTTCCAGGCAAGAGTACTGGAGTGGGTTGCCATGACTTTCTACTTCCCCCATTTGTATTTGTGGTATAGCTTGTTAGAAAAATGTTTAAAATGTGTCAGTTTAAGTCACAATGGGTTGCCAGACGTGGGAAAATTTTCTATTTGAATATAATTGTGAAGTATGTTTCTGTCAACAGAAAGGTTTTAAAGGAGATACTTCAGTTACCTTTATTCGTGCAGAATTCAATCAAGTGGTTCTGGGAGACTCTGCAAAAATTACTGTTTCTCCAGAAGGAACTGCAAAATACAACTTCACTTGCAGCTTTGAGTTCAATCCTGAAGGAGGAGGAATCGCTTTAGATGACCTCGCCCACAAACCTGTGTTCTGTAAGTCCTTGTGATTCTAGATACATTAATTATGTGAGTGATCAGGGTATTCTGAGGTATTTAGTAGCTCTTGTTGGGACAGGTGAACACATCTTAACCTTTTTAATCTAGGAATAACACAGAATAATTTGAGTCTTACCTGGTTCTGGCAGTTGTCACTATGACCTGCTAATTTTAATCAGTTTGTATCAAAGACCTTTTGACATGTAACTGGACTTTTTAAAATGATTTAAAACTTTTTTCCAGATTGGCTTTATTCTTTCCAGCGGGTGATAATAAAACACATATATGATAAAAAAAAAAAGAGAATTTATACAATTTTGAAGAAACAGTAAGCAATAACATAGAAAGAAGTAAACATACTCTTTTATGAAAAAAAAGAACCCCAAATTTGAAAGCAAGACCAGTGATATATAGATAATTTGATCTATTCATGTGTACAACTCATTTTAATTTCCCTAAAAATATTATTTAAGAACTATTTAGTAACTAATAAATTCTGTTAACAGTCAAACAAGAATGAAGATAATCCTCAAATAAATCCGTGGGCATAAATGAATAGACATATAATTGGACTTTGCCGCATTGGTCTCCTAAGCTGGTTTGGAAGCTTTTCCTTTGTATTCTTATATTTAGGGCTGTCAGATTTAGGGGGGAAAAAAAAAAAAAAGCAAAAAACTATTTGAGACATATTTACACTAAAAAATTATTTGTTCTTTATCTGAAATGCATATTTAATTGGGCATGTGGCAACCCTGTCTATACTTCTGTATATTCACTGTACTGTAGAATGGTGTAGAATTCACCATACTGCAGTTTTTAACTATCTTCCTTTTTAGAGGAGACACTTTTTGAAATCAGACTGTATCTTATTTCAGAATTTCTAGCACCTAGAAATATCTGGGATATAAAAGGGCTCAAAAATATTTGTTGCAAGAATGAATGGATAAATAAATGGATAGTTTCTATATTCACACTTTTACAGTTTCTAGCTACATAATATTATCTCTGAAACACTTTGTCCCTAAACCTATGCTGCTAAGTCACTTCAGTCGTATCCGACTCTATGCGACCCCATGGACAGGCAGCCCACCAGGCTCCCCTGTCCCTGGGATTCTCCAGGCAAGAACACTGGAGTGGCTTGCCATTTCCTTCTCCAATGTGTGAAAGTGAAAAGTGAAAGTATCCGACTCTTGGCGACCCCATGGACTGCAGCCCACCAGGCTCCTCCGTCCGTGGGATTTTCCAGGCAAGATTGCCGTACTGGAGTGGAAGTCTTTGTTTTATTTTGTTTTAACCCATATCCTTTTTTTTGATAGTGTGATTTTAAATTTTTTATTTTATTTATTTATTTTTATTGAAGTACAGTTGATTTATAATGTTGTGCTTGTAAGGTAAGGGAGTTAGAGAAGGCGAGGTTCAGAAAAAAAAGGAGACTGGCACTTTACAGGAACAGATCACCTTTAATGAGGTGAGAGGGGGCAGCAGTCAGATCAGCGAGCTGCTGCACTAACCTAAGAAATAAGTAAGTATAAATAGGCATGTATGTGGAAAGTTAGGGTCTTAAGGAGACCCTAACTTAAGAAGAACCTGTTCTTCTCCAAGGTTGTTCAGAGTAGTTATCTCTTAAACACCTGGGGCAAGGAATTTTGGAGATTGGCCAGGGGCTGGACTAGCTAGGAGCTGGGTGAAATCGACCTTAATGTCCATTTTTTCCTTCCCTTGAGAGTTCTTTGTTTTGCATAGAATGGTGGGGAGGACCAGAAGGGGAGTGTTAGCTCCAGGCTATTTTGAGCCATGTAACTTTCCTTCAGTGTTAATTTCTACTATACAACAAAGTGACTCAGTTATACACATATATGCATTCTTTTTTAATATTCTTTTCCATTATGGTTTATCCCAGGAGATTAGATATATTCCCTGTGCTGTACAGTAGGACCTTGTGGTTTATCCATTCTAAACTTGATAGATTGACTTATTAACCTCAAACTCCCAGTCCATCCCTCTCCCTCACCCACTTTGCCTTGGCAACCACAAGTCTGTGGTCTGTGTCTGTGAGTCTGTTTCTGTTTTATGGATAGGTTCGTGTGTGCCACATTTTATTTATTTATTTTTGTTTTGTTTTGTCTTTTTTATTATTAACATTAGTAGCCTTGAGATATGTTTAAATTAGAATTGTCATTTTGAATGTTCACATATACCATAATTTGACTTATGAGGACTTTTTTAATTTAAAAAGTTTTTATTGGAATATGGTTGATTTACAGTGCTGTGTTAGTTACTGCCATACAGCAAAGAGTCAGTTACACATACATATATATCCACTTTTTTGTGCCATATTTTAGTTTCCATGTATAAATGATATCATATGGTATTTGTCTTTCTTTTTCTGACTTACTTCACTTAGTATGGTAATCTCTGGTTGCATCCATGTTGCTGAAAATGGCCTTATTTCAGTCTTCATTATGGATGTCTGGTATTCTGTTATGTGTGTGTGTGTGTATGTATGTATCCTCCTTATCCATTCATCTGTCAGTGGACATTTAAGTTGTGTCCGTGTCTTGGCTATTGTGAATAGTGCTACCGTGAACGGGAGTACATGTGTCTTTTTTGAATTTTTTGAATTATGTATCTTTTGAATTATAAATTATAGATGGATAAAATGTGTGTACAAAATTAAATTATGTACCATAATTAAAGTATGTACCATAATTAAATAAACAGAATAGTGAAGCCTATCTAAGTATTTTGCTAATGCAGAAGCCACAGAAGGAAAACAAAATACATTTTACATAAGCAACTATAAGATATCACAAACTGAGATACAATTTGCAGTTCTGTTCTGTACTTTCCCTTTAAAGAGCTCCTATATACCAATTAAAAAAACACCTAGAACCTAACAGGTAAGTCCACAAAGCATATGAAAGAGATATGAAAATTTCACAGATAAACATAACTTACGGTTAAACATAAGGAAAATGTTCAATCTCACTTTAATATGAGAAGTAAAATTAAGCAGAGATTCCATTTTCACAATTAGCAAGATCACAGAGTTTAATAATGTAACATTTAGGCAAGTATGTTACCAAATTGTATTAACTTTGCCAAAAATGCTGACAGAGGAACCTAAATTTAGAGGAAACAAGGATTGAGAAATAAATACAATGAGAAAGAAAAAAGATGAATCCAGAAGGTGAGATATTCTCTGTAACTGTCCTGATGTCTTCAAGAAAGCAGTGCCATATTAAAATAACGTATGTGGGAGGAGAGACGGTTGTAAATGAAAAGAACATGAAGAAACATGACAGCCAATTGCAACATGTGGCCTTTGAGACAAACCAGCTACAGAATAAATTTTGGGGCAGTTAAGAAATGTTAGATGTAGACTGGGCATTAGATGCATTAAGGCATTATATTTAATGCTGTTACACATATTTACTAGATGCGATAGAGATGTTGCGGTTATGTAGGAAAGTATCATATTTTGGATTTGTATACTTTAATATTTGGGAGTAAAATGTAAAGATGTCTGTAACTTCCTTGGAAGTATTTCCACAAACATGAAGCAAATATACGCTAACTGTTGTTAAACCTCTGTGTGTGTGTGTTAGTCGCATCCAACTCTGTGACCCCGTGGACTGTAGCCCACCAGGCTCCTCTGTCCATGGGGTTTTCCAGGTAAGAATACTGGAGTGGGTTGCCGTTTCCTTCTCCAGGGGATCTTCCCAACCCAGGGATTGAACCTGGGTCTCCTGCATTGCAGGCAGATTCTTTACCATCTGTGCTACTCATTTTTACATATTTGAAATTTTGCATAATAAATATTGACACATACAAGGAATGATGCTGCAGTGAAAAAACTGGTACATACCTTGCATGCTCTATAAATTACTCCAAGGTGTGCTAAGGCCTGTGCTAGGCAATATGGGAAGATCTGGAACAGTGTTTTTCAAACTACAGATGGTGATTTTTAGTCTTTCTGAAAATTGATTGAGGGAGTCATGACCAGTAATTTCTTATACATGAAACATAATAGAAAATACCTAAGGATTTTGAGCTAGTAAGGATGAATAATACGTGAAACTTTGTTATAATCATATGTACCAGTAAATTATACTTATGTGTGTACATGATTATGATATAAAATCCTTTTTGAAAATAACTTGCATGGAAAAAAGTTTAATAGTCACTGAGAAGGTCCAGTGTCTCCCACAGGAAGTCACTAATAATGGTGCCTTCTCGAGTTTCCAGTTCATTTCTCTTAACTTGATTTTCTTTGACAGTGCTTTGTTTGTTGCACCTTGGTTATCTGATTTGTGAGTTAGACATGTTCTCATTTCTTTGTTTTGATTTTTCTAGTAACAGTGACTGAAGTTTTACCAAAAGAAAAGAAACAGAAAGAGGAGAAGACCATGATTCTTGGTCAAGCTGTGGTGGACCTTCTTCCTCTACTGGAAGGTCAGATGTGTGATTTGCTCAACAGCAGAAATAACAAAGCTTGTAAAACTTAGTTCCAGAGAAGTACAAAAATACCCTCAATGAATTTGAGAGATGCGATGAAAAGATGAGCACAGCTATCTCTGCAAAACCCTTCCTTTTTTGGCTTGACTTGGGCTTCTTTTCACAGGAGAAAGTTCGTTTGAAACAATGGTACCACTGCACCCTGTGCCAGGTTCGCCCATAGAACCTTTTCGGTCAGGTGTTAAGGTAATCAGAGTTTTAACTCTCCAACATTTCAGCCTGATACTCAGTCAAGACTGTCTGCACTTAAGGTTCAGTTTAGTTGAGTTTAATTCTTCAGGCACCTTCTTTCCTTCTTTTCACAGGCACACATAGTGCTAGGTTCTGGGAAACAAAGATAATAAGGCAGAATCCTACCTTAGGAGTTCATAGTCCACACATCAAAAGTTATGACCACCAGTGTGATTAAATGGTGGGGTGGGGTATATGGACACAGAGTAGATATCTGTTACTTTGCCCAGGGGTATATATAGGGAAGGTTTAACCGTAAAAATACTTCTTTAACTATGTCCTGGTGGGTTAAATTAAGTAGTATATGAAGGCACCTAACACAGTTTCTGTCATGGCAGCCTGCCCCTGACCACTGGAAGAGGGGAAGCATGAATTGGTAGGCTGTGCCACTGGTTTGTATCCTGGGCTTTGTTTCACAGTTTCTCCTGGCATCGGTAGCTTCTTGAGGCTCTGCTTTTACCACTCTTGTGCAGGTACACACTCACTCTTCAGCGGATACCACAGCTGTCTTCTGTTTCGCACAAGTCAAGGAGAGAGAAAGGCCTAACTGTCCCAACTATTCTGAATGCAGTTCCCTGTTTAACAATTGAGGTGGATCCTTCCTGATTGTTGTGGATTCTGCCACAATCCACTCTACCTCTGCTGTGATTCTCTCCTCTTATTGTAGGATATGATTGTTTTTTTCTAGTTTTTTTTGGTCGATCTGATTTAATTTTCTTTCTGTCTTTCAAGGATTCCTAAAACTGTGTAGTCCGGTGATGGCATTTCTTGTTCTTGGGCTGTTATAGCATTATTGTTTTATTGATGATAAGGATAATCATTTAGTATCTTTCTGTCATTTCATATGCTGGAAAGAGGTAGATATTTGAGCTCCATTTGCTTTCCTTGGTCCAGTGTCCCAGCCTCTGTGCTGTTGATTTCCTTTAAATCACTGTAGGAGAAAAGTTAGTCAAATGATTTGCCAGTCCTCATGACCTCTGCTCATAATATTCCTGTGTTTAATTGTTTCACATACTCAAGGAAAAAATATATGACAAGAGTTCTCACTAATTTTATGTATTAGCATATATACTAGTTTTTTCAAGATTCAGAGACTAAAATGATATAAACCTGTCCTTGAAAAGGAGACTTCAATTTGTCATCTGGTATTCCTTGTCATATTCAATAATACATATTAGAAACCTGAGGGACATTTCACTTATCTTCTCAGAGACATATTGATCAGAGATACCACATTCTCCAATGTCTCTCTTTCTTAAAAGTCTTTCCTCCCTTTGATATTCTGATTTCTAGCTCACTGACTATACCTTCTTAGGTTCCTGCATTGCATCTCTTTCCCCTGGTGGTGGTGGTGGTAGTACTAAGTCATGTCTGACTGTAGCCCCATGAACTGTAGCCCACCAGACCCCTCTGTCCATGGGATTTCCCAGGCAAGAATGCTGGAGTGGGTTGCCATTCCCTTCTTCAGGGGATCTCTCCGACCCAGGGATTGAACCCAGGGCTCCTGCACTGCAGGCATATTCTTTACCATCTGACTCACCACTGAAGCTCCTCTTTTTCCTCTATCTGTTGCTTAGTATGAAGGTTCTGTCCTTGGTCACCTTCTTTTCTTAATCTGTGTTCAACTCGTAGGGGAGGGCTGTCATCCATAAATTTGAGGGGAAGGGTATCATCCATGAATTTCACATGTAGAGTCTGACATTCTGAAATTCAGGAGAGGGGTCTGAGCTGCTGAATTAAATTCTTCAGACCCCTCTCCTAAATTTCAGAATGTCAGACTTTACAATTACCTACTGATTTCTCTATAATGAAATTCCACTCAACATTTTAAAACTGAACTTAGTACTTCCTTTTATTTTATTTTGGATAGTGGCATCACTCATTCATAAATCATAGGACATATATAGAATCTATATTACTTCCATGACTGCTCACCTGGACTCTGACACTAATCTGCAAATTGGCCCTGCACCAAATCCAGCCTTTTCTATCTCCTCAGTGCCTTTGGAATCTCTCTTCTTAGCTTTATTCTTACACTTTATCACCTTGTAATCTCTCACCTGTAACATTACAAGTAGACTTGTAGCTGCCTTTGCTTCCCTCCAGTTCTGCCTCTTTGCCACCCCATGGACTGCACCAAGCCAGGCCTCTCTGTCCATCACCAACTCCCGGAGTTCACTCAAACTCACGTCCATTGAGTCGGCGATACCATCCAACCATCTCATCCTCTGTTGTCCCCTTCTCCTCCTGCCCTCAATCCCTCCCAGCATCAGGGTCTTTTCAAATGAGTCAGCTCTTCGCATCAGGTGGCCAAATTATTGGAGTTTCAGCTTCAACATCAGTCCCTCCAATGAACACCCAGGACTGATCTCCATTAGGATGGACTGGTTGGATCTCTTTGCAGTCCAAGGGACTCTCAAGAGTCTTCTCCAACACCACAGTTCAAAACCATCAATTCTTTGGTGCTCAGCTTTCTTCACAGTCCAACTCTCACATCCATACATGACCACTGGAAAAACCATAGCCTTGACTAGATGGACCTTTGTTGGCAAAGTAATGTCTCTGCTTTTTAATATGCTGTCTAGGTTGGTCATAACTTTCCTTCCAAGGAGTAAGCGTCTTTTAATTTCATGGCTGCAATCACTATCTGCAGTGATTTTGGAGCCCAGAAAAATAAAGTCAGCCACTGTTTCCACTGTTTCCCCATCTATTTCCCATGAAGTGATGGGACCAGATGCCATGATCTTAGTTTTCTGAATGTTGAGCTTTAAGCCAACTTTTTCACTCTCCTCTTTCATGTTCATCAAGAGGCTCTTTAGTGCTTCTTCACTTTCTGCCATAAGGGTGGTGTCATCTGCATATCTGGGGTTATTGATATTTCTCCAGGAAATCTTGATTCCAGCTTGTGCTTCTTCCAGCCAAGCATTTCTCATGATGTACTCTGCATATAAGTTAAATAAACAGGGTGACAATATACAGCCTTGACGTACTCCTTTTCCTATTTGGACCCAGTCTGTTGTTCCATGTCCAGTTCTAACTGTTGCTTCCTGACCTGCATATAGGTTTCTCAAGAGGCAGGTCACGTGGTCTGGTATTCCCATCTCTTGCAGAATTTTCCACAGTTTATTGTGATCCACACAAAGGCTTTGGCATAGTCAATAAAGCAGAAATAAATGTTTTTCTGGAACTCTCTTGCTTTTCTGATGATCCAGCGGATGTTGGCAATTTCATTTCTGGTTCCTCTGCCTTTTCTAAAACCAGCTTGAACATCTGGAAGTTCACAGTTCATGTATTGCTAAAGCCTGGCTTGGAGAATTTTGAGCATCACTTTACTAGCGTGTGAGATGAGTGCAATTGTGCGGTAGTTTAGGCATTCTTTGGCATTGCCTTTCTTTGGGATTGGAATGAAAACTGACCTTTTCCAGTCCTGTGGCCACTGCTGAGTTTTCCAAATTTGCTGGCATATTGAGGGCAGCACTTTCACGGCATCATCTTTTAGGATTTGAAATAGCTCAACTG
>NW_011494881.1:7386875-7387193 GCF_000754665.1 Bison bison bison | reverse complement strand
TTGCATTTCTTTTTCCTGGGGATGGTCTTGCTCCCTGTCTCCTGTACAATGTCACGAACCTCCATCCATAGTTCATCAGGCACTCTTGTCTATCAGATCTCGTCCCTTAAATCTATTTCTCACTTCCACTGTATAACCATAAGGGATTTGATTTAGGTCATACCTGATGGTCTTATGGTTTTCCCCACTTTCTTCAATTTAAGTCTGAATTTGACAATAAGGAGTTTATGATCTGAGCCACAGTCAGCTCCTGGTCTTGTTTTTGCTGACTGTATAGAGCTTCTCCATCTTTGGCTGCAGAGAATATAATCAATCTGA
>NW_011494881.1:7385961-7386775 GCF_000754665.1 Bison bison bison | reverse complement strand
ATCTAGCTTGAACATCTGGAAGTTCACAGTTCATGTATTGCTAAAGCCTGGCTTGGAGAATTTTGAGCATCACTTTACTAGCGTGTGAGATGAGTGCAATTGTGCGGTAGTTTAGGCATTCTTTGGCATTGCCTTTCTTTGGGATTGGAATGAAAACTGACCTTTTCCAGTCCTGTGGCCACTGCTGAGTTTTCCAAATTTGCTGGCATATTGAGGGCAGCACTTTCACGGCATCATCTTTTAGGATTTGAAATAGCTCAACTGCAATTCCGTCACCTCCACTAGGTTTGTTTGTAGTGATGCTTCCTAAG
The DNA here is from genome assembly GCF_000754665.1 of Bison bison bison. Taxonomy (NCBI): domain Eukaryota; kingdom Metazoa; phylum Chordata; class Mammalia; order Artiodactyla; family Bovidae; genus Bison; species Bison bison. The sequence continues at coordinate 7,386,464 of NW_011494881.1, read as the reverse complement.
TTCCACTTGACTTCACATTCCAGGATGTCTGGCTCTAGGTCAGTGGTCACACCATCGTGATTATCTGGGTTGTGAAGACCTTTTTTGTACAGTTCTTCTGTGTATTCTTGCCACCTCTTCTTAATATGTTCTGCTTCTGTTAGGTCCCTACCATTTCTGTCTTTTATTGAGCCCATCTTTGCATGAAATATTCCCTTAATATCTCTGATTTTCTTGAAGAGATCTCTAGTCTTTCCCATTCTATTGTTTTTCTCTCTTTCTTTGCATTGATCACTGAGGAAGGCTTTCTTATCTCTTCTTGCTATTCTTTGGAACTCTGCATTCAGATGCTTATATCTTTCCTTTTCTCCTTTGCTTTTTGCTTCTCTTCTTTCCACAGCTATTTGTAAGGCCTCTTCAGATGGCCATTTTGCTTTTTTGCATTTCTTTTTCCTGGGGATGGTCTTGCTCCCTGTCTCCTGTACAATGTCACGAACCTCCATCCATAGTTCATCAGGCACTCT
>NW_011494881.1:7380210-7385861 GCF_000754665.1 Bison bison bison | reverse complement strand
CAATAAGGAGTTTATGATCTGAGCCACAGTCAGCTCCTGGTCTTGTTTTTGCTGACTGTATAGAGCTTCTCCATCTTTGGCTGCAGAGAATATAATCAATCTGATTTCGGTGTTGACCATCTGGTGATGTCCATGTGTAGAGTCTTCTCTTGTGTTGTTAGAAGAGGGTGTTTGCTATGACCAAATCTTGGTAGCCTTACTAAAAAAAATCATTCCTAGAGCTTTTCATGCTGCCAGAAATGCTCTTTCACCTTTGAAAAACAGAGATATGTTAAAGAACATGATTTTCAAATATTTAATAAAAAACATTTAATAAAAAATTTTTTTCAGCACTGTATTTCAATTACAGAAATAATCATAAAATACGGCCTGGCAATAAAAGCACCCTAATCTCACTCACTCATGTGCAACTATTAATAACATTTCAGTATAAAACTTTCTGATTCCTCTTCTATATATATTTGTATTCACACTTGCCCTCAGAAAGAAAGGGCTCTAACTTTGAGATAAGATTCTCTTCTTGGCTTTGTCTCTAACTTATGGGACCTAGAAAGAGTTATTTGAATCCTCTGTATGGAAATAATTAAACCTGACCTTCTTACCTTGAACAGTGATGTGAGATTCAAATGAGATAATGTAAAACCTGGGGAGGCCTCTGGTGTTTTAAAATTTCTGTGTAATTTTACTCTTTTATAGCAGTGCAGCCTTGAAGTTAAAGTGTTTGTCGCGGAGCCCTTATTGACCCCAGCCCAGATCTCAGGAGGCAATCTTCTGAAGGTCACATTGGAGGCTGCCTACTCTGTGCCTGAATCCTTCCTTCCAATAGGGCCACTGCAGAACTACATGGTTGGAATGCAAGTTCCGTCAGCTGGAGAGGTAAAGACTTACAGCGCGATATTTATACAGATTTAAACACTCGTATGGCCATCTCTTCCTCACCTTCTAAGATTTTATTCAAAGCAAGCTCTGTTAACAGCTGAGTTTTTTAGGCTCAAAAAAATGAAGTTTACTTCTGTTTTATACATTTATGTTAATTGTATAGTTTACATGTTACATATAGTCTATGTATAATTTATATCAATAAATACATATTTATTGTGGAAAATATGTAAATCACTTAAAAACTGACAATTTTTGGAAGTCGTATTTGTACAAAGATTACTTTTTTGCATATATATTGTAAATTTTGTATGGTGTTTTACATTATAGTCTTTTACATGCAAGTTATTTCCTTAGTCCAGATTTCTATAGAATGATGTGTATGGGTTTTTTGAGGCTCTTAAAAGAGATTTCAAATTGCTTGCTAAAAAGGCATAATTAGTTTCATCTGCTTTATTGCCATTTTACACTTTTTGTCTGGAAATCTCCAATTCCTCATCACCATCAGCACTCCCACCTGCAGTGCGATGTCTCCAATATTTACCAACTCTTGTTATTTTCTTTTTTCATAATAGCCATTCTAATAGGTATGAAGTAGCAAACCTTATGTGTTTGATTTATATTTCCCTAGTGAAATAAAAATTAAAAGATGCTGAGCATCTTTTCATGTGCTTACTGGCCCTTTTATATCTTCTTTGGGGAAATATCTATTCAAGTCCTTTGCTCATTTCTGACCTGGGTTGTTTGTCTTTTTGTTGTTGGCATTTTGGGAGTCCTCTATATTTTTTAGCTGTTAATCCCTTACCAGATACTTGATTTGTAAGTATTTTCTCCCATTCTGTTGGTTGCCTTTTCTTACGCTGGTTAGTATCTTTTGATACCCCAGAGTTTTCAGTTTTGATGAAGTTCTATTTATCCATTTTTTAATTTTGTTATAACCAAGAAATCATTGCCAAATACCATGTCCAGAGGCTTTCCCCCTGTGTTTGCATCTAACAGTTTTATAGTTTTAGCTCTTATGTTTTGGCCTTTGATCCATTTTTGAGTTAATATTTGTATATGGTGTTAGGTAAGAATGAATCTCATTCTTTTGCATGGGAATAACTAGTCTTCTTAGAACCATTTGTTGGAAAGACTGTCCTGTCCGTATTGAATGGTTTTGACATCCTTAATTTTGGCAATTTTTGCTAGCATTATTGGTTTTTTTTTTGAGGAGCAGATTTTCAAAGATTGTTACTCTGCTATTCTGTAGAGGCCCCTCCTTCACAGAAGTCTTAAAACCCAAAGAATTAGAATATTTGACTTATAGGTTATGCCAATTTTAACTTTTATAATAGACTACAAAATTGTTTTCCATAGTTATACCAAAATACATTTCCATGAACTATGTGTAAGAATATCATTAACTTTACAGTGCTGTCAACACTTAATATTTTCAGACTTTGACTCTGCCAATCTGTGGTTTAAAACAATATCTCATGGTTTTAATATGCATTTCACTTATTCATATTTAGCATGTTTTTATTTAAATGTTGGATTTTCTAATTTGCTTTTCTCTAAATTGTGTATTTATAGACTTTGCCAATTTTCTGTTGCAAATTTATTTTAGATGAATTGCAAATACAAAAATGTTTATATTTTTAGCCTTTGTCACATTTGTTTTGTAAAAGAATTTTTAAAAAGGTACATCATGACTCTCATATAAATATAAAATGAAATAAAGGGATTAAACCAATTCAAACAAGAATCTGAGCAAATGACCCAGATTTGTTCAGAGGTGAGGTTGCTTACCTTTTCCTGGTAAGCAACCAGGAAAGTTGTAATATGTTTGCTGATAATTCAAAACTTATCATCAGCCATAGGGCAATAATCAGTTATATTTTTACTGGACGAAATACATGTGCATATCTATGGACAAGAATAATTTGCATTATTATCAATTTTCTATAAATTACAGAATTATAAAATAGCACAAAGACAAATGAAGGACATAAGCCCCTCTTTAGACTCAGATAATCACAGAAGGGTCTATTAAACAATACCTGATATTCCATTGAAAAGACACTTCAGTAATCTTTTTTTGTCCACTTCATAGTCTTTTACAAAATTTCCTGTTACATGGTATTTATTTCTCTAGAAGGACTATCCCATCTTCTTCAAGAACGGAACTCTGAAGCTTGGAGGGGAAAGAGAACCTGTTCCTAGGCCCAAAAAATGGCCTATTCCCAACATTCTGGCTCCCGGAGCCAACAACATTCCTGACAGTTTCATCGTTGGTGGCCCTTACGAGGAAGAAGAAGGGGAACTCAACCACCCCGAGGTGAGAGAATGAGATGGTTTGTGGTGGCAATCTCAGTGCACTGGCATATGATAAAACACATTTACAGTTTGTAAATCACTGTAACTCATACACACCCATTACCTCTTAAACAGTTATGTCAAAACAATTATCTGTAAAAATTCTGATTAAAATGTTTCCTGACTTAAGTCCAACAAGCAAAATAATTGATTTACTTCATATTTTACTCTTTATCTCATTTGCAATTTATTTATTTATGAGTAGGTTATGATACAGTCACAAGTTGAAAAAGCATTAAGAGATATGCAGTTGAATTCTCCCTGCTCGTCCTTGTCTCTTCTTCCTAATTCCTTCCTTGATCATCACCCTGAAAGTTAACCTTCACTATAGTTTCTTGTGTTCCTTTTCGGATACTTTTTTATGAACATAAATAAAGCAAAAGTACATAGTCAGAGGAAGACTCAGAAGCAAAAACGTTTAGAAAAGTAAAGTTTCCTAAAGATTCCTCACAAAAGGCGCAAGGGAGTCAGATTCCAGAAAGACTGGCTTATAGACATCGACAAAGTAAAAGGCAGGGATCAAATTGTTTTTCTTTAGGGAGTCCGGATTTACAGAAAGTATTCAAAGTCTTGCTGTTTTCAGAACTAGAACCTGTCAGGAAGATTATGCTATTTTTGCTTTATTTCAAGTGTGAAGTGTTTATTTATTTTTAACTGAGTATTAAACTACTACTACTGCTAAGTTGCTTCAATCGTGTTCAACTCTGTGCAACCCCATACACGGCAGCCCATCAGGCTCCCCGTCCCTGGGATTCTCCAGGCAAGAGCACTGGAGTGGCTTGCCATTTCCTTCTCCAGTGCATGAAAGTGGAAAGTGGAAAGTGAAAGTGAAGTCGCTCAGTCGTGTCCGACTCCTAGCGACCCCATGGACTGCAGGGCACCAGGCTCCTCCGTCCATGGGATTTTCCAGGCAAGAGTACTGGAGTGGGATGCCATTGCCTCCTCCGAACTGAGTATTATATAAAGTGCTTAATCATATTGGAAGCACGGAAAATGTGTTTTTTCTTCATGTATTCATACACACAAATATCTACATGTATTCTTTTCCTATCATTTTTTTCCACAAATGGTGACATACTCACATACTTGTGCAGCTTGCTTTTTTTGCTTTATAGTATATCGTGGAGATTTTTCCCACATAAATATACGAAGAGCATTCTCATTCTTTTTCTTTATTTGTACTTGCTATATGATATGAAATAGTATGAACATACTTTAATTTGCTTAATTAGTCTCCTGTTGGTGGACATTTAAGTTGTTGAAATTATTCTTTATATTCCTTCCTTTGTTCCCTCCTTCCCTCTCTCCTTCTGTTCCTTCCTTCCTTCCTTCATATTTTTCTACAACATATGTTTGTCAAGGGCATAGGAAATTCTGTAAACACATTTGCAAATGTGTCTTGAACAAACTGATAATCATTAGTGGAAACATTTGATGAAGTAATTATATAGTGCGTGGTTGAATTATTTTGGCGTCTGATTCTAAATATTTTAAATAGCGCCACTTGGGAAGCCCAGAGATAAGGCTAGCAGTATTTTAAAAATATTGTGTAGTGTCTTTTCTCATCATTGTGATTACTAAAAATTCATGCTTTACTTTTATTAATATTTTCACTTAGATATTTTATTTTAGATATTTAGATTTTATGTCCCATTTTAGTTTGGATAACTAGTTCTCAACCTTGGTTGCTCATCACAGTCACCTAGAAAACTTTTAAAACAATGGTGGCCAAACTCTAACCAGGTCAATTGTGTAAGAATTTACTTTTAAAGTAATACCATTGTGTATATGTACCACAGCTTTCTTATCCATTTATCTGCTGATGGACATCTAGGTTGCTTCCATGTCTTGGCTATTATAAACAGTGCTGCGATATGTCCATCAGCAGATGAATGGATAAGAAAGCTGTGGTACATATACACAATGGAGTATTACTCAGCCATTAAAAAGAATACATTTGAATTAGTTCTAATGAGGTGGATGAAACTGGAGCCTATTATACAGAGTGAAGTAAGCCAGAAAGAAAAACACCAATAGAGTATAGTAACGCATATATATGGAATTTAGAAAGATGGTAACAATAACCCTGTATACAAGAGAGCAAAAGAGACACTGATGTATAGAACAGTCTTTTGGACTCTGTGGGAGAGGGAGAGGGTGGGATGATTTGGGAGAATGGCATTGAAATATGTATAATATCATATATGAAACGAGTCTCCAGTCCAGGTTCAATGCACGATACTGGATGCTTGGGGCTGGTGCACTGGGACGACCCAGAGGGACGGTATGGGGAGGGAGGAGGGAGGAGGGTTCAGGATGGGGAACACATGTATACCCGTGGCAGATTCATTTTGATATATGGCAAAACCAATACAATATTGTAAAGTTAAATAAAATAAATTTAAAATAAATAA
>NW_011494881.1:7369745-7380110 GCF_000754665.1 Bison bison bison | reverse complement strand
GTTTATAATAGCCAGGACGTGGAAGCAACCTAGATGTCCATCAGCAGATGAATGGATAAGAAAGCTGTGGTACATATAGACAATGGAGTATTACTCAGCCATTAAAAAGAATACATTTGAATTAGTTCTAATGAGGTGGATGAAACTGGAGCCTATTATACAGAGTGAAGTAAGCCAGAAAGAAAAACACCAATAGAGTATAGTAACGCATATATATGGAATTTAGAAAGATGGTAACAATAACCCTGTATACAAGACAGCAAAAGAGACACTGATGTATAGAACAGTCTTTTGGACTCTGTGGGAGAGGGAGAGGGTGGGATGATTTGGGAGAATGGCATTGAAATATGTATAATATCATATATGAAACGAGTCTCCAGTCCAGGTTCAATGCACGATACTGGATGCTTGGGGCTGGTGCACTGGGACGACCCAGAGGGACGGTATGGGGAGGGAGGAGGGAGGAGGGTTCAGGATGGGGAACACATGTATACCCGTGGCAGATTCATTTTGATATATGGCAAAACCAATACAATATTGTAAAGTTAAATAAAATAAAATTTAAAATAAATAAATAAAGTAATACCAATGCCCAAGTTTTGATTTTTTGTTTTTAAAAGCTTCCAGATAGTTCTAATATACATTCAGGGTTTAGAATCACTGATTGAGGTTATGTGAATGAATGTTTGGCAGTTAGTATTGGATTGAAAAAAGGATAATATAAGTAATTTATTCTGTGTACTAAAGTACTCAAAACTTTAAGATGGTGTTAGTGTTTTTAGTAGTAGTCATACTTAAAGTAGTAATAGTAGTAGTAATAAAACTATTATGATCAAATCCATTAAAAGAATGCCCTCAGATGGAGCTGGAGGCAACCATGCCATACTGAGAGAATAAAAGTCTCTGTCTTATGATTTTATAGGATAGGGAATTTAGGAACCAAGCGGAATGCATGAAGAAAAGGATTACTTGGGACTTGGAAAGTCGCTGCTACCTTGATCCTCCTGCAGTGGTCAGGTAGGAAGAGGGAGGGAGTATGTCTAACCAATAGGGACTGTGGGAAGAAATGTTTTATTATACTTTTGTTTATTTACAATTGAGTTAAGGTGATCTGAGAGTCTCTTCTACCACACGTATTAATAGCAGGCTTCTAGTGATGGTGGTTTAACCATGTGGATTCTTCTCTTTCATATAAAAGAAGGTCAGACCTAGTATGTGTGGTGGCTCTAGGTACTATTAGGTATGCAGCCTCTTTCTCTTTGCTCTGCCTTCTTTGATGTGTGCATTCCATACACAAGGTTATCTCATGGGTCAAGATGGCTCATTGGCTCTCTAGCCTGCATGGTCACATTCCTGGCAGAAAGTTGGAAGAGGCAACTGCTCATGGATTAAAAAAGGAAACATGAGGGCTGTATTAGCCCTTTTTGTAGAACCTTCCTTCATCTCATTGCCCATCTCTCGAAGAAAAAGAGACTTAGGAAAGAGTGGTTTTGTTGGACACATTGTCATCCATACCAGATCAGGATTTATTTACTAAAGCAGAACATGACACAGTTTTGTGTGGTTACCTGTCAATCTCTGGTTGACCTAGTGATTAGGGAGAAGTGAGAAATAAAGGATTATCAATGTATGTATTATCTGAATGAAAATATATATCTTTTTTAATTAATAGGCTATTTTTAGAACAGTTTTAGAATTTTGGAAAAATTGATTACATATTTCAGAGTTCTATATACCCAACTTGATTGTAGTGTATAATATAAATGTACATTGTTTGATTTGCTGATACTTCATTAAGGATATATTTTTTGCTATTATTACTTTGAACAGTTATCTATTTGACTAATTAAAAGTAAGAAAAAAATTTAAATTTATTTTACCTAAATCTTTTTCATTCTGATTCTCTTCCTGCCTTTATATGGATCCATATTTTCTGACCCACCTCATATCTTTTTCTGTGAAGACTTTTAGCATTTCTTGCATGACAGGTTTACTGGCCACAACTTGTTTCCATTTTTGTTTGACTAAAAGTCTTATCTTTCCTTCATCTTTGAAGGATAATTCCAGTAGATACAGAATTCTAAGTTGGTAGTTTGTTTCTTTCAGAATTGTAAGTATTACACATCATTCTCTTCTTGCTTGCATGATTTCTGAAAGAAAATCCAAGATAATTCTTATCCTTGTTCCTCTATAGGTAAGTTTTTTTTTTCTCTGACTTCAAGATTTTCTTTCTCTTTGGCTTTCTACAATTTGAATATGATATACCTAGGTGTAGATTTTGTATATATATATATTGTGCTTGGTGCTCTCAGCTTTCTCGATCTGTGGTATCTGTCATTAATTTGGTAAAATTTGCAGCCATTGTGACTCAAATATTTCTTCTGCTTCTTTCTCACTTTTTTCCCCTTCTGGTATTCCTATATACCTTTTGTAATTGTCCCACATTTCTTAGATATTCTTTTGTGATTTAAAAACTTTTTTCTCCTTTCTGTTTCAGTTTAGAAAATTTTTATTGGCTCAGTAGCTTCAAGATCACAGATTTTTTTCCTCAGTTTATGTCCAGTCTGTTGATAAGCCCATCAAATTAATTTTTCTTTTTTGTTAGTGTTTTTGGTTTCCAACGTTTCCTTTTGATTCTTTCTTAGAATTTCCATCTCTCTATTTATATTACCCATCTGTTCTTACATGTTTTCTACTTATTCCATTAGAGCTCTTATCATATTAATCAATTATTTTAAATTATCTACCTGATAATTTGAAAATCTGTGTCATATCTGAGTCTAGTTCACACGATAGCTTTGCCTCTTCAGATGGTATTTTTCTTGCCTTTTAGCATTTCTTGTAGTTTTTTTCTTTTGAAGGCTGGACATTATGTTTTGGGCAATAAGAAATGTGGTGATTGGGTTTTCCGGGTGAGGTTTTATGTTAACCCGATTGGGAGGTAGGCTGTATTTAATTCTTTCAATAGCTGTGAGCGCTAGAGGCTTCAGCGTCCTTTTACTCCTTCCCTATTGTCTCTGGGTATGCTCAGAGCTTTTTCCCAAATAGGGTTTGTGTTTGAAGATTCTCACTTATAATTCACTGTTATTATACTGGATCCTGTTGAATGGTGGTAAAGTGTTGGGGAAAGGAAGTTTTCTATAATCCTGTGATTAAATCTCAGTATTTTAATGAGTTTGAGTCCCGAGGTTGTGACTTCATAAGTGTATCTTTTTTTCTTCCTCTTCTCATGTGAGAGAGGAAGGCTAAATAGGGCTACTACTACTACTACTAAGTCGCTTCAGTTGTGTCCGACTCTGTGCGACCCCATAGACGGCAGCCCACCAGGCTCCGCCGTCCCTGGGATTCTCCAGGCAAGAACACTGGAGTGGGTTGCCATTTCCTTCTCCAGTGCCTGAAAGTGAAAAGTGAAAGTGAAGTCGCCCAGTCGTGTCCGACTCTAGCAACCCCATGGACTGCAGCCTTCCAGGCTCCTCCATCCATGGGATTTTCCAGGCAAGAGTACTGGAGTGGGGTGCCACAAATAGGGCTAGAGTTGTCTAATTGCCCTTTCCCTGGGTCAAATAAAACTCTGATGTAGTTTCCCTTATAGAGCAGGCCTTTATTACAGAGACCACTCTGGACATATTGTAATACAGTTACTTTTCCCTTCTTTCTCCCTAAGATAATTTTTCTTCTGTTTTCACCATAAGAATCTGATGGAACTCCTTGATTTAAATCCCAAGAAAGTATAGAGACTCCCTAAGAGTGGGCATCCAGTTTTTAACTCTCTGGTTAGTTCATTCTCAGTCTCCAGCAGTTTTTCACAATTATCTTTAAAGTGTTTCTACCAGTTCAACTGGCTCTAGTGGCTTCTGACGCCTGTAAGCTAATCTTAGCTATGCTTCTTTGTACTTGCTTGTTTCTCTATATTTCAAGGTGGTGGTTTGCCGTATGAACTTAATTCTTAGGTGGATCTAAGAAAAGTCATTGGTTTTTTATTTGAACAGCTTTTTTCTTGTTGTGAAGACAAGAATGACAGCTTTCAAGCTCTTTATGTGTCCAGGGTGACACTGGAAGTCCTACTGGGATTACTTTCACAGTAGAAATAAATGTATTTTGTACTTTGTGCGTACTTGTTTGATTATTTCTTTAGAATTAATCGCTAGAAGTAGAATTTCTGGGTCAAGGACTATGAACATTTTAAAGACTTTTGATTCGTATTGTCAAACTGCTCTCAAAAACTATAATTTGCTTCTCCTAGCAATATAGGATAATTATTTTTGGAATTTTATAACTATGAGAAGGTTTTAAAAGTTCACATACCGAATAAGAATTTTTGCATATAAGTATTCAGTTACTTTTAAAGGGAGGAATACTTCATTTTTTTTTTTTCTTCTTCTTTTTTTTTTTTACGACCCCATGGACTGTAGCCTACCAGGCTCCTCTGTCCATGGGATTTACCAGGCAAGAATACTGGAGTGGGTTGCCATTTCCTTCTCCAGGAATACTTCATTTTAACCTTAATTATACTAACCTCATTTTTGCATATAATGCTAATGGGCTGATTCTTGATTTGCAGCTTTCAGAAACGAATTGCTGATTGCCGATTTTGGCCTGTAGAGATCACAAGGGTTCCTCTGGTTGCTGTGCCCAAAGGGAAATCTGCTAAATTCGAAAAGGTAAATTTGTTCACTTAAAAATAATTGTAGAAGAAATGCTATGTCAGACCCAGCCTGTTACTCTGCTTCTAATTCTGATACCAAAGGAAAATGTGAACCGTGTGGCTGTTCCCTAGGGTAGCCAGCTCATCCTAATTTGCTTAATATTAATAATTTCCCAGTTTTAGTGCTGCAAGTCTCATGTGTCAGGAGACTCCCTTGTTCCTAGCAAATCAGAATGACTGGTAGCCCTAGTTCCCTGTTGTCCACTAAAAGTTATTTAGGCTTTATTCTCAGATATCCTATTTCCCTTTAGCCCTCTGTTATAGTTTTACCACAAGTAAAACTATGAAATAGCCTTTGAATACATCAAAAGTAGCTAAATATTGGCTGTATGGTTCAACCTAATACATCTTTCCAAATTTATTTTAGACTGACCTACTTAAAATGTTTTAGCCTGCTAATTTTCATAGGTGTGCTACTACTCTGAAAAGATATAGCTTTGATGAGCCTGGAACAAGTTCTCTACTGTTTTTTGTTTGTTTATGATAAAAATAAATGCATGTGTCCGAATGACTCTATTTCCAATTCATTCCACTGACTATGCCAACAGTTGCTTCCTATCCTGCTGAAGAAGAAAACCACAGGAATAAGGTCAATAAATGTCTACTGCAAAAGACCTGTCTTTAAAAAAATTGAAATATAGTTGTTGCACAATATCGTTAGTTTTTCAGGTGTACTATATAATGATTTGACACTTACATACATTATGAAGTGTTCACCATGGTGAGTCTAGTAGCCATCTGTCCCCATGTAAAGTTATTACAGTAATATTGACCACATTCCTTATGTTGTGTATTATTACAGTATATCTCTGTGACGTATATTACATAACTGGTTGTGTGGACCTCTTAATCTCCTTCACTTGTTTTCTCTCACCCACTCAATCACCGCTCCCTTCGGGCAACTACCCATTTTTCTCTGTTTTTGTTTTGTTTTATTCTTTCTTTTTGATTCCACATATAAGTGAGATGATGTGGTATTTGTCTTTCTGTGTCTGGCTTATTTCACTTAGCGTAATACTTTCTAGATCCATCCATGTTGTCACAAATGGCAAGATTTCTTTTTTATGGCTGAGTAATATTCAAAAGCAGAGACATTACTTTGCCAATAAAGGTCTGTCTAGTCAAGGCTATGGTTTTTCCTGTGGTCATGTATGGATGTGAGAGTTGGACTGTGAAGAAGGCTGAGCACCGAAGAATTGATGCTTTTGAACTGTGGTGTTGGAGAAGACTCTTGAGAGTCCCTTGGACTGCAAGGAGATCCAACCAGTCCATTCTGAAGGAGATCAGCCCTGGGATTTTCTTTGGAAGGAATGATGCTAAAGTGGAAACTCCAGTACTTTGGCCACCTCATGTGAAGAGTTGACTCATTGGAAAAGACTCTGATGCTGGGAGAGATTGAGGGCAAGAGGAGAAGGGGACAACAGATGGTGAGATGGCTGGATGGCATCACTGACTCGATGGACGTGAGTCTGAGTGAACTCCGGGAGTTGGTGATGGACAGGGAGGCCTGGCGTGCTGCGATTCATGGGGTCACAAATAGTCGGACACGAGTGAGCAACTGAACTGAACTGAATATTCCATTGTATGTGTGTGTGTATATATACACACACATACACACACACATATACATATGCCACATCTTCTTTGTCTTTTTATCTTTTTAAATAAAGGTATATATTTATTTTTGGCTTTGCTGGGTCTTCGTTGCTACATGGGCTTTTCTCTAGCTGCGCTGTGTGGATACTAGGCTCCAGTTGAAGCGCATAAGCTTCTCATTGCACTGCTTGTTGCAGAGCGTGAGCTCTAGAGCGTGTGGGCTTCAGCAGCTGTGGCACGCGGGCACAGTAGTTGTGGCTCCCGGGCTCTGGAGCACAGGCCCAGTAGTTTTGGCACTTGGGCTTAGTTGCCCCGTGGCATGTGGAATCTTCTGTACCAGGGATGGAACCCATGTCTCCTGCTTTGTCAGATGGATTCTTTACTACTGAGCCACCAGGGAAGCCCTTTCTTTATCTATTGATAGACACTTAGGTCACTTCCATATCTATTTTACATAATCCTGTGATGAATATTGAAGTGCATATTTCTTTTCCAGTTAGTGATATTGTTTTCTTCAGGTAAATATGCCAAAGTGAAAATGCCAGATCAGATGGCAGGTATATTTTTAATTTTCTGTGGAACCTCCCTAGCGTTTTCCATAATGGCTCACCAATTTATAATCCCATCAACAGTACATTGTTGTACTGTTGTACTGAGAAGAGACTTCCCTTTTCTCCACATCCTTGCCAGTGCTTATCATCTTTTGATGGCAGCCATTCTGACAGGGGGCTTCCCACATGGCTCACTGGTAAAGAATCTGCCTGCCAAGACAGAAGACACAGGTTCAATCCGTGGGTTGGGAAGATCCTCTGGAGGAGGAAATGGCAACCCACTCTAGCTTCTTTGCCTGGACAGTCCCGTGGATAGAGGACCCTGGTGAGCTACACTCCATGGGGTCACAAAATGCTGGACACGGCTGAGCACACGTGCATGCTTTCTTACAGGTGTGAGATGATGTTTCGTTGTGGTTTTGATTTGCATTCCCCTGATGGTGCTTGATATTGAACATCTTTTCACATACCTGTTGGTCATCTGTATGCCTTCTCTGGAAAAATGCCTATGAACAACTTCTGCCCAGTTTTAAATCCAGGTGTTTGGGGTTTTTTTTTAGGTTGTGTTGTATGAGTTCTTTGTACTTGTTGGATATTAACCCCATTTTGAATATATAGTTTGCAAATATTTTCTCCCATTTAGTAAGTGGCCTTTTCGTTTTGCTCATAGTTTCTTTTCCTGTGTAAAAACGTTTTAGATTGATATAGTCCAGTTTATTTTTACTTTTGTTTCCCTTGCCTGAGGAGTCACATCCAATAAATACTGCTGCCAAAGAGTGTATTGCCTCTGTTTCTCTCTAGAAGTTTTATGGTTTCAGGTGTTACATTTAAGTCTTTTATCCATTTTGAGTTTAGTCTTGTGTACATTTTGAGAAAGTAGGCCAGCTGATTCTTTTGCTTGTCCAGTTTTCCCATCACCATTTATTGAGGAGGCTGTATTTTTCATTGTGTATTCTTCTTTCCTATGTTATAAATTAATTGACCATATGAGTGTTATTTCTTTACTCTCTATCCTGTTCCATTGATCTATGTGTGTTTTTGTGCCAGTACCGTACTGTCTTTATTACCCTAGCTTTGTGCTGCTGCTGCTGCTGCTAAGTCGCTTCAGTCGGGTCCGACTCTGTGCAACCCCATAGATGGCAGCCACCAGGGTCCCCCGTCCTTGGGATTCTCCAGGCAAGAACAGTGGAGTGGGTTGCCATTTCCTTCTCCAATGCATGAAAGTGAAAAGTGAAAGTGAAGTCGCTCAGTCGTGTCCGACCCTCAGCAACCTCATGGACTGCGGCCTACCAGGCTCCTCCGTCCATGGGATTTTCCGGGCAAGAGTACTGGAGTGGGGTGCCATTGCCTTCTCCGACTCTAGCTTTGTAGTATAGTTGAAATCAGGGAGCATGATATCTTCAGCTTTGTTCTTCTTTGTTGAGATTGTTTTGGTTATTCAGAGTCTTTTGTGGCTCCTTTTAGAGCCTTTAGAGCCTCCTTTTTGGCAAATTTTAGAATTATTTGTTTTAGTTCTGTGAAAAATGCCCTTGATATTTTGATAGGCATTGCATTGAATCTTTAGTGCCTGGAGAGTAGTATTTTAACAATATTAATTCTTTTAATCCATAAGCATGGTATATTTTTACATTTGTTTGTGTCATCTTCAGTTTCTTTCCTTAGTATCTTGTACTTTTCAGAGTACGAGTCTTTTGCTACCTTACTTATATTTATTTCTAGATATTTTATTCTTTTTGATGCATTTTTAAATGGGAGTGTTTTCTTAATTCTTCTTTCTGATAATTCATTGTTAGTATGTAGAAATACAGTGGATTTCTGATAATTGATTTTATATCCTGAAAATTTATTGAATTCATTTATTAGTTCTAGTAGTTTTGGGAGGCATCTTTAGGATTTTCTATATACAATACCATGTCTGCAAACAGTGGCAGCTTTATTACTTCTTCCTTTCCAATTTGGATTCCTTTTTTTTTTCTTTTTGTTTTCTAAGTGCTGTGCCTAAGACTTCTAATACTATGCTGAATAAAAGTGGTAAGAGTGAGCATCCTTGTCTTGTTCTTGATCTCAGAGGAAATACTTTCAGCTTCTTACCTTTGAGGATGATGTTGGCTTTGGATTTGTCATATATGGCCTATATGATGTTGAGATGCATTTCCTCTATACCCACTTTCTTGAGGGTTTTTAATCATAAATGGATGTTGAATTTTATCAAATGCTTTTTCTGCATCTAGTTTGCAAATATGATTTTTATTCTTCAGTTTGTTAATATAGTATATTGCATTGATTGATTTGTGAATATAAAGCTCCAGGAGTTAGTGATAGAGAGGGAAGTCTGGCTTGCTGCAGTCCATGGGCTCACAAAGAGTTGGACACGACTGAGCAACTGAACTGAACTGAACCCATTCATATATCCCTGTATTAAATCCCAGTTGGTCATAGTGTACAATTCTTTTAATGTATTGTTGAATTTAGTTTCCTGATATTTTGTTGAGGATTTTGAAATTTATATTCATCAGGGATATGATTTCTAAAACAACGTAATGCTATCATATGAAGACAGGACTTTAAGTCTAATTTCCGATTATTGTTTTTGTCTTGTTTTCTTTTTTTTTTTGGTTATGCTGCATATTCATTGCTGAGCAAGGGCTTTCTCTAGTTGTGGTGAGTGGGGACGACTCTGTAGTTGTGGGCTTCTCATTGCAAAGTACAGGCTGTAGGTGTACGGGGTTCAGTAGCTGCAGTACACGGGCTCGATAGTTGTGGCTCATGGGCTTAATTGCTCCATGGCATGTGGGATCTTCCTGGACCAGGGATCAAATCCATGTCCCCTGCGTTGGCAGGTGAGTTTTTATCCATTGTACCACCAGGGAAGTCCTTTGATATTGTTATAATCAGCAAAATCAAAGAGATTACTTTTAACCTTGTAGAAATTAAATGTGTTTTCCTTCATTTAATTGATTTTTTCCTTGTAAATGTTTTCTATGGCAAACCATACAACCATTAAAAATTGTGTTAACATATATTTACTGACATGTTCTTCATCTTTGTAATGAGAATGTAGATGAGGTTAGGGTTGACAAATACATGATGACAGACTGTCATTCATCCACCTTCATCCATGGCAGATATTACTGATCAATCAAAATATTCTTTCCTTTTGAATCCAGATAAGGACGTCGAATCTTTGTCAACCCAGTATTCTAAAACACCTCCAATGATATCAGAATTTAAGCACAAGTTAAATCCTGTTTGTCATCACTGGTCCAGATGATTTGTAAGGCTCTTTTCATTTACATGAACCTGTGAACTAAAGCTAAGGCCACAGTCTGATTTCTGTTAAGCTTTTGTTATTGTTGTTTTTTTGCAAAATTTCATTTTTTTTATTTTCTTTTTTTTTTAATATTTTATTTTGTTTTTTAGCTTTACAATATTGTATTGGTTCTGCCATATATCAAAATGAATCCACCACAGGTATACATGTGTTCCCCATCCTGAACCCTCCTCCCTCCTCCC
>NW_011494881.1:7350090-7369565 GCF_000754665.1 Bison bison bison | reverse complement strand
CAGCCCCAAGCATCCAGTATCGTGCATCGAACCTGGACTGGCGACTCGTTTCATATATGATATTATACATGTTTCAGTGCCATTCTCCCAAATCATCCCACCCTTTCCCTCTCCCACAGAGTCCAAAAGACTGTTCTATACATCAGTGTCTCTTTTGCTGTCTCATATACAGGGTTATCGTTACCATCTTTCTAAATTCCATATATATGCCTTAGTATACTGTATTGGTGTTTTTCTTTCTGGCTTACTTCACTCTGTATAATAGGCTCCAGTTTCATCCGTCTCATTAGAACTGATTCAAATGTATTCTTTTTAATGGCTGAGTAATACTCCATTGTGTATATGTACCATAGCTTTCTTATCCATTCAACTGCTGATGGACATCTAGGTTGCTTCCATGTCCTGGCTATTGTAAACAGTGCTGCGATGAACATTGGGGTACACGTGTCTCTTTCCCTTCTGGTTTCCTCAGTGTGTATGCCCAGCAGTGGGATTGCTGGATCATAAGGCAATTCTATTTCCAGTTTTTTAAGGAATCTCCACACTGTTCTCCATAGTGGCTGTACTAGTTTGTATTCCCACCAACAGTGTAAGAGGATTCCCTTTTCTCCACACCCTCTCCAGCATTTATTGCTTGTAGACTTTTGGATCGCAGCCATTCTGACTGGCGTGAAATGGTATCTCATAGTGGTTTTGATTTGCATTTCTCTGATAATGAGTGATGTTGAGCATCTTTTCATGTGTGTGTTAGCCATCTGTATGTCTTCTTTGGAGAAATGTCTATTTAGTTCTTTGGCCCATTTTTTGATTGGGTCTTTTATTTTTCTGGAATTGAGCTGTAGGAGTTGCTTGTATATTTTTGAGATTAGTTGTTTGTCAGTTGCTTCATTTGCTATTATTGCAAAGTTACATTTTTTCCTAAAAAGCAACATGGATAAATTGACTCTTTGGTTGAATATACATTATTAGAGTATTTGCTGATCAAACTACTATCTTTACTGTTAATTAACACTGTTAATATATATTATCTCAGTGATCATGGTATTATTAAACCCACTTATAAATAAATAAGCAGAGACCCAAAATGTCTATATAACTGGCTCAAATCAAGTAGCATAGCTAGTTCCTAAAGTCAGGTCTTTGCTCTGCTCAGTCAGAGCTCCAGACCTTATGGTACATTACTCTGTAACACTAACAGCTATCTGTTTTTATTCCTTTAGACTGATGATGAAGGTCAGTTTTCATTTCATGGTGTGGCTTATGTTAATATGGTGCCATTGCTGTATCCAGGTGTAAAGAAGATTCGGGGAGCTTTTCATGTTTACCCTTACCTAGATAGTACAGTCTATGAAAAGGTAAGAAAAATTAGTATAAAAGTTATCATCCTAATTTATTCTTATATATGTGTTTACTTATATCTTTAGCACACACATCTTTGCAGTTGATATTTGAAAACAATTGATACACTGGGATGTTAAATATAGAGCCTTGAAGTCTTTTGCCCTTGAATCTTAAAAACTTTAGGATAACAAAAAGCCCCAAACTGGAAACAACCCAAATTTCTATCAACAGGTATTCAGAAAAACAAATTATGTGGTATAACCATACAATGGAATACTATTTGGCAATAAAAAGGAATGAACTATTAAACATGCAACATGGATGAATCTCAAATGTATTATGATAAATGAAAGAAACCAGACAAAAGAGAGTGCATACTGTATGATGCCAATGAAATACAGTTATCAGAAAGTAGAAAGCAAATCAGTGGTTGCTTGGGAACAGGGATAGAGGGAAGAATGGATTACAAAAGAAATATGAGAAAAAATTTAGAGATGATGAGAATATTGGTTATTCTGACTGATGAAATCATATACTTTAAATATGTAGTTTATATTGAAAAGCAGAGACATTACTTTGCCAACAAAGGTCCATTTAGGCTATGGTTTTTCCAGTGGTCATGTATGGATATGAGAGTTGGACTATAAAGAAAGCTTAGTGCCGAAGAACTGATGCTTTTGAACTGTGGTGTTGGAGAAGACCCTTGAGAGTCCCTGGCACTGCAAGGAGATTCAGCCAGTCCATCCTAAAGGAGATCAGTCCTGGGTGTTCATTGGAAGGACTGATGCTGAAGCTGAAACTCCAGTACTTTGGCCACTGGATGGGAAGAGCTAACTCATCTGAAAAGACCCTAATGCTGGGAAAGATTGAGGGCAGAAGGGGACAACAGAGGATGAGATGGTTAGATGGCATCACTGACTGAATGGACATGGGTTTGGGTGAACTCTGGGAGTTGTTGATGGACAGGGAGGCCTGGCATGCTACAATCCATGAGGTCTCAAAGAGTTGGACACGACTAAGCGACTGAACTGAACTGATACAGGCATGAGTGCGTGTGTAGTCACTCAGTCAGATCTGACTCTTTGGTACCCTTTGGACTGTAGCTCACCAGGCTTCTCAGTTCATGGGCTTCTCCAGGCAAGAATACTGGAATGGTTTGCCTTGTCCTGCTCCAGGGGATCTTCCAAACCAAGGAATCGAACCACGTCTCCTGTGTCTCTTGCATTGGCAGGCAGATTCTTTACCCACTGAGCCACTGGGGAAGCCTCATATCAATCAGAATATTCTTTCCTTTTGAACCCATCCTTTTGAGTCCAGATAAGGACGTAGAATCTTTGTCAACACAGTATTCTAAAACATCTCCACTAAAATCAGAATTTAAGCATAAGTTCAGAGAAGGCAATGGCACCCCACTCCAGTACTCCTGCCTGGAAAATCCCATGGATGGAGGAGCCTGGTGGGCTGCAGTCCATGGGGTCACTGAGGGTCGGACACGACTGAGGGACTTCACTTTCACTTTTCACTTTCATGCATTGGAGAAGGAAATGGCAATCCACTCCAGTGTTCTGGCCTGGAGAATCCCAGGGACGGGGGAGCCTGGTGGGCTGCCGTCTATGGGGTCACACAGAGTCGGAAACGACTGAAGTGACTTAGCAGCAGCAGCAGCATAAGTTAAATCCTGTTTGTCATCACTGGTCCAGATGATTTTATAGGCATACCTTATTTTATGGTACTTTGCTTTATCATTCTTCACAGATGTTGTATTTTCTTTTTACAAATTGAAGGTTGGTAGTAACCCTGAGATGAGCAAGTCTGTGGGTGATATTTTTCAGCCGCATTTGCTCACTTTGTGTCTCTCTCTCACGTTTTGTTAGTTCTCACAGTATTTCAAACATTATTGTTTTATTTGTTATAGTGATCTGTGTTGTTCCTAATCTAATCATTTTGGCCTTTTTTTAAGTGAAGAAGTATTTTTAAATTAAGATCTGTACATTGGTTTTTGAGACATTGCTATTTTACACTTAATAGATTACAGTATAGTGTAAACATAGCTTTTATTTGCATTGAGAAACCAAAAAATCCATGTCTTGCTTTACTGCAATATTTGCTTTATTGATGTAGTCTGGAACCAACCTGCAGTATCTCTAAAGTAAGCCTATATTTCAATTTACCTCAATAAAGTTGGATACAAAATCTTTAGAATAATGCAAGAAGTCTATTGTGTTCAGTATGCAAAAATTTAAATCCATATACTGATTAATGAGCTATAATATGGTTCTTGCAATTTTCAGATGTTAAAATTAAAATTATTTATTTAAGAGAAAAATCAGTTTTATCATGTTGCTTCTTAGGAGAAAGTGCACCTTTATAAAAATCAATAATAATAAAAACACATTACTATTTCATCATCATTAGGACAGCTATTACTCAATAATAGAGTCATGAAAGACCCATCATCTCTATTTGAAAACCAAATGAGTAATAAACTCTGTATAAGTATCCTTTGAATCAGAAGTCAGGTTTATAGGGATGTGTCTGAAATAAATAATAGGATCAAAGCCCTTATATTCATGAAAACTTTTGGGGATCAATAATAGCAAAACTAAACTTAAGATTAAATGTCTAATAATACAGGATGGATTAATAGATTTTTGTAAATAAAAATGGTGGGACTTGCACCCATTAAAAAGATAAGCATCATGGCTTCCCTGGTGGTCCAGTGGTTAAAGAATCCACCTTGCAAAATGGGACACAGGTTCAATCCTTGGTTCGGGAAGGTCTCGTATACTGCAGGGAAACTAAGTCTGTGCATCACAACTGCTGAAGCCTACTTGCCTAGAGCCTGGGCTCTGCACCAAGAGAAGCCACCATAATGCAAAGCTTGGCCCCTCAACTAGAGAGCAGCCCCCATGCTCCACAATTAGATAAAGCCCAGTACAAAAGTGAAGACCCAGTGCAGCAAGAAAAAAAAGTAATGAAGTATATATACTTAGGAAATAAAAATTTTTAAAAAGATAAACATTAATGCTTTGTAGATAATTAAATGCAAAAAAGAAAGCAAAAATTTTGCATATAGCATGCTGCTGCTGCTGCTGCTAAGTCGCTTCAGTCATGTCCGACTCTGTGCAACCCCATAGGCTCCCCGTCCCTGGGATTCTCCAGGCAAGAGTACTGGAGTGGGGTGCCACTGCCTTCTCCGATAAAAGATTTAGATTGCCAAAAAATAAAAATCTTCTATACATAGAAGAAACCATCACAAACCAAATTACAATGTACCTAAAAAATCAGGGAAAATGTTTGAGTATGTATCAGAACGATGACTATTATTCCTAAAATATAAACTACTTTATCCTACCAGTCGTTTCAAGGTGTTTTGGGTGAATCTGAGGGAAACAGAATATCATAATCAAAAGGTTATAGGCTTTGATGTCAGGCAGTTTCTAGATTGAATTCTGGAACTTCCAGACTAGCTGCTATTTACTGACTCTGGGCAAGTAACTAAATTTCTCTCAACTTTATGCATTAGTAAAATGGAGACAGTACTTGTTTCCTATCATTGTTTTACATATTAAAAGAGATAAAATATGTAAAGCACTAGAGATACAGTTGACACACAGACATTTTTATTTATTACTTTTATTATATGCATGTGAAGAAGATTATTCAAATTATTCTTAGGAAAAACTTAAAAAACTTGAACAGATACATGTGATAGTCTGTTAAATGAAAAAGGATGTAAAACTACATCCACTGTGATCACAACTTTTTATAAATACATAATCATAATTTTTTAAATATATGAAAAATACTTGAATCACTTCTGGCTATGTCTGAGTGACAAGGCAGTCAAAGTATTTTCTCCCCCTAGAAGCAACTATAAAGCTCAACCCATTGACAAAATGCCATTTCAGCACTCTGGAAATTGACCAAAGATATCAACAAACTGAGAAGTATTAATGCATGAAAAACTGTGGAGTTTGAGGCATTCTTGCCAACATCTGCTTCTAAACCACTTCCTCCTCCCTTTACTCTGAAAGTGAAAGTCACTCAGTTGTGTCTGACTCTTTACGACCCCATGGACTGTAGCATGCCTGGCTTCCCTGTCCTTTACTCTCTCCTGGAATTTGCTCAAACTCATGTCCATTGAGTCAGTGATGCCATCCAACCATCTCACCCTCTGTCATCCCCTTCTCTTTTTGCCTTCAGTCTTTCCCAGAATCAGGGTCTTTTCCAATGAATCAGCTCTTCACATCAGGTGGCCAATGTATTGGAGCTTCATCTTCAGCATCAGTCCTTCCAATGAATATTCAGGGTTGATTTCCTTTAGGATTGACTTGTTTAATCTCTTTACTGTCCATGGGACTTTCAAACGTCTTCTCTAGCACCACATTTTGAAAGCATTACATAGATATAACTTATATACGATAATAGTAACATAAAGGATGGAGAATAGAATGGAGCTGTAGTACAATAAAGTTTCTATTTTTACAAGAATTAAGTTAGGCTCAATGTGCAATAGATTGTGATTAGTTCAGATGCATACTGTGATCTCTAAAGCAACCACTAAAAAAAGTATGTGTGTAGGTACCATACACATGGAAAGATCCCCTAGAGGAGGGCATGGCAACCCACTCCAGTATTCTTGCCTGGAGAATCCCATGGACAGAGAAGAGCCTGGCGGGCTACAGTCAGTAGGGTCGTAAAGAGCTGGACATGACTGAGCGACTTAGTACTCACTCACTCACCATACACATGCATAAAAGTATATATATATATATGTATTTAATATTAAAAGAAGGCACTTAAAGGAGGAACAGAGGAGCAAAAAAGACAAGATATATAGAACACAAATAGCAAAATGTCAAATATAAATGTAAATATTTTAATAACACATGTGAGTAGTCTAAATACACCAATGAAGAGAAAGAGGTTATGAGACTGGATTTTTAAAAAATGTTGGGATTTGAGAAATCAAATATATGATATCACTTATGTGTGGAATCTAAAAAATAATACAAATGAATTCATATACAAAACATAAACCTACTCAGATTTAGAAAATAAACTTGTGTTTACCAAAGGGGAAAGAAAGTGAGGGGAGGGATAAATTAGGAGTATGAAATTAACAAAGTACTGTACATAAAATAGATAAGCAATAAGGATTTACTTCAGAACACAAGGAATTGTTTTCAATAACTTGTAGTAACCTATAATGTAAGATAATCTGAAAGATATATGTAACTGAGTCACTTTTCTGTATACCTGAAACTGAAAACTGTAAATCAACTATATTTCAATAGAAAATCAAGATTCAATGATATGCTACCTACAACAAATACGTTTTGATTCAAAGACACATAAGTTGAAGTAAAAGGATGGAAAAGATAAACTATGCAAATAGAAACAGAGCTAAGTGGCTATATTTATATCAGATAAAATAGACTTCAAGATGAATAATATTATTACAGATATAGTGTGGCATGTCAATTAATCAGGAAGATGAGATTTATAAATTATAGATTATTATATATAATACATGTGTAAATAATAAATGTATATACATATATACTAACAACAGAACCTCATTATGCATGAAACCAAACTCAACAGAATTGAAAGAGGTAATAGGCAGTTTGGCAGTTAACATTTAGAAATTTCAATATTCTACTCTTAATACTTGGTAGAACAACTATTTAGAAAATTTTTGTTAAACATAACTAATTTATGTTTAATAATTGTTTATAATTAATAATTTAATAAACAAAATTACTTTAATATAGAAAATCTGCATTAAATATAACCATAATCTATATTAAACTTACCATATGTGTGTATGTGTGTGTGCTCAGTCATGTCTTTGCACCCCTATGGACTGTAGCCCACCAGTCTCCTTTGTCCATGGGATTTTCCTAGCAAGAATACTGGAGTGGGTTTCCATTTCCTCTTCCAGGGGATCTTCCCAACCCAGGGATTGAACCCATATCTCCTGTACTGCAGGCGGATTCTTTACTGCTGAGCCACCTGGGATTCTCCAAATTTACCATGTGAAGTGAAGTGAAAGTCACTCAGTCATGTTCTGTCTTTTTGCAACCCCATGATCTGTCCATGGAATTCTCTAAACAAGAAGACTGGAGTGGGTAGCCATTCCCTTCTCCTAGGGATCTTTCCAAACTTACCATACAACCCAGCAAATCATTCCTAGGAACCTACCAAGAGAACTGAAAACTCGCTTTTACATAAAGACATGTATATGGATGTTGATAGCATTATTCATAATAGCTAAAAAGTCACAGCAGTCCAAATGCCCACAACTAGTGAATCAATAAGCAAATTATGGCACATCTATACTAGGGAATCAGTTCAGTTCAGTCGCTCAGTCATGTCCGACTCTTTGAGACCCCATGGATTGCAGCACGACAGGCCTCCCTGTCCATCAACAACTCCCGGAGCCTACCCAAACTCATGTCCATCGAGTCGGTGATGCCATCCAACCATCTCATCCTCTGTCGTCCCCCTTGATCTTTCCCAGCATCAGGTTCTTTTCCAGTGAGTCAGCTCTTCGCATCAGGTGGCCAAAATATTGTTGTTTCAGCTTCAGCATCAGTCCTTCCAATGAACACCCAGGACTGATCTCCCTTAGGATGGACTGGTTGGATCCCTTTGCAGTCCAAGGGACTCTCACGAGTCTTCTCTAACACAACAGTTCAAAAGCATCAATTCTTCGGCACTCAGCCTTCTGTGTAGTCCAACTCTCAACATCCATACATGACTGCTGGAAAAACCATAGCCTTGACTAGATGGACCTTTGTTGACAAAGTAATGTCTCTGCTTTTTAACATGCTGTCTAGGTTGGTCATAACTTTCCTTCCAAGGAATACTAGGGAATACTATTTAACAATAAAAAGGAATGAACTACAATTAATGTAATATGCCAAAATCATTGAATTTTATTTTTCCAGAGCAAAACTGGAAGAATTCATTTCCTTGTCTCTTTTGGACTTGCTGCTGAAACAGAACCTTATTTCGCCTTTATTGATCGTCTGCTCCATTCTGAAGCTTGCTTAGATGTTGCCCAGTGAATTCCATTTTTAATATTCATGGGCTAGCAGTCTTTAGTACCATCCCCCTAGCCTAAACAGAAAAGATCCAAAATTGTAAATGCTTCATTCTGTTTCAACCAAGCAGAAAAACAGATTCTCATAGGAAGATGCTGTTTAGACCTGGAAAGCAGATTTTTTTCTCCCCCAAATCATGGAATTTTGACTGTACTTTAAATGGGTAAATTGTTTGGACAACAGAACAACAAAGCTGTTTTTAAAAAGGAATGAACTACTGATACATGCTGTAACATGGACAAGCCTCAAAAACATTATGCTGAGTGAAAGGAGACATAAATGACTGCATGTTGTGTAATATTTCTTACATGAAATGTTCTCTTCCAGATGTTAACATTTGGAAAAATCTGCATCTTAGAATATATGAAATACAGCAATTATGGTAGAGGTGGCAGGGTTGTGAATAGTATTTAGTATTCATAATTTCTCTTTAATATTGCCATACTATTTTTTAGCAGGTTTATTAAGGTATAGCTGACATATAAATTGCATATATCTAAAGTGTACAATGTAAAACTTGTAATGTAGGTTTGCATATGTGAAACTGTTACCACAATCATGAACTGAAAATATCCATTATCCTCATCTGTTACCCTTCTCTCCCTCCTCTGTCTGCTCCTCCCCACTTTTTGGGAGGAGGGCAGTCTTATTTCTTTCATTTATCATAAATTACATTTAGATTCATCCTTGTTGTTTAATTATAAAGATTATTTTTAGATTTTTTTCTCGTTATTTATCTATAGTTTGAATTTCCCCTTGCATAGTGTTACTTTAAACTTGTACTATTCTTCCAACTATAAGTGATAAGCCAGTAGTTTTTAGATAGATAATATTTCCTGTACAGAAATAAATTCTATCGCTTAAAGTTAATCTGAAACTATGTGTCAAAGTTTAAACACTTTCTGGTACCAAGTTATGAGAAACCAAAACAAGTGAGTTTGAAATTTCTCTTAAATTTCAAACCCTAGTTTAAAAACTAGGGTAGGCAGCTAATTTTCTATGAATGGTTTTATCAGTTCAACCTGTATGGCAAGGCAATTAAGCTTTTTTGCTTCTATTTATCTCTGATTGTACTATACTAAAATTATCTGGAAAACTAAATGATGTTAAAGAATAACGTGCTCAGAAGTTCCTCCACCCTTATACATAGTGAAATCAGAAAGAGAAAAACAATATACTGTATTAATGTATATATATGGAATCTAGAAAAATAATATAGATGAACAGCAGGGAAGGAAAAGAGACACAGATGTAGAGAATGGTCTTGTGAACACAGGGGAGGGAGGGAGTGGGAGAAATGGAGACAGTAGCCTACGGGGTCGCACAGAGTCAGACACGACGGAAGTGACTTGGCAGCAGCAGCAGCATATACACGCCATCCGGTGTAGGAGGGATAGCTGGTGAAAAGTTGCTGTGAAGCACAGGGAGCCTAGTCTGGTGCTCGTGATGACCTGGAGGGGTGGGATGGGGGAAGGAAGGAGACTAAGGAGGGAAGGGGCATGTATATAATTATGGCTAATTTGTGTTGTTATATGGCAGAAACCAACACAACACTGTAAAATTTTTAAAAACAATTAGAACAATATGAAGTTCTTTTTTTAAGTTTGTTTCATTTGCCTGTGAGTAATTACATTTTTTGTTTGTTTCTTTTCAGACCAAGTGTTTATTTAGCTTGTTCCGGGATACTGGCCATAATTTGATTCAGAATAATAAAGTAGGCGGAATTAATTCTCCAGTGTCTAAACCAGTTGTTTCTAAGAACCTGAAAGAGGATAAAACAGTCAAAGAAAAGGATATGGAAGGAAAGCCTAGGCCTGGGGATGTGGTAGGTTGTCGAGAAGTTGATGATTTTGCTGGTTTTGTTACTTTCCAGAGGCTTGCATTGATTTCTGTTTTGATGAATTGCTTCATTTTAATTGACATTTTGATGCAACATAATGGTCCTTGCTCCTGCTGTTGTGGAGACCATGTAAGAATTGAATTTTTGATGTGTGCTTATTTTGTTTCAGCAAGCACCTAGTATAAAATCTCAGAGCTCAGATACTCCTTTGGAAATGGAACCCTCCCTTTGCAACAATCCAGAAGGACAGGTAACTGCATGAAGAGTTAGAAAATTAAGTTTGAATCCATCAGTCCTTTACTAAACAGATTGTATCATATAGTGGAAAATGCTCAGGAAAATTCATTTTCTGAGTAACCATCCCATATTTGCCATGACTAGCTTATGACCTTGAGTAAGGTCATGTCTTTGTCTTGTTGAGACTCTAAAATGAGTGGATAACAGATTAATTTCAAGGTCCTTCCTAGCATTAAAAAATTATGTCTCGTTAATTATGCTTATTAAGCCCTATTAGGGATGTAGAGATACATCATGTACAGCATTTATTCATATGCTCTCAACACTCTGGTGGGCAAAACAGACTGGTATGTAACTAACTGTGAGACAGACCCTTGATGACTGCTGTAGCAGAGGCACTAACGAAAGCGCTGTGTGGGCTCAGGAGTCAGAGGAGGCAGCCTCAGAAGTCTTCAGGAAGGGGTGGCATCCAAGCCAAGTAGTGAAAGATAAAGAGAACCCTCTGCCAAATGGAGACGGAAGGAGAAGAATTTCAGGATCAGAGAATAACTTGAGTCAAGACACAAGAAGGTAGCAGAACTCAGGGTATGTCAATTAATTCAGTGTATGATATAGAGAAATGACAACCCACTCCAGTATTCTTGCCTGGAGAATCCCATGGACAGAGGAGCCTGGCAGGCTACAGTCCATGGGGTTGCAAGAGTCGGATATGACTTAGCGACTATACCACCACCACCACCATGATATAGAGAAATGAAAAGAAAGTAATGGCTCTAGAAGGAGGTGATAAAGAAGAGAGGGATTGAGTTGGGGTTTAGAAATGCTTTGAAAGGCTTGCTGAAAAGTGTGGGTTTCATTCTGTGGATGATGAGGGACTGTTACGCCTTATCTCAGAAACGCACATGTAAGTTTTTAAGTCATGTAGAAATAATACCTCATGAGTGTGTCAGGGCAATACTCTTGCCAGAATATGGAAAAAAGAGACTGAAGTTGTGGTAGGGGATTCAGATGTCAGTGTATAGGTTTTTCCTATAGTACAGGTGAGTGTTAATGACAGTTTAATCTAGGGACAGGGTTGTAGTAAAGAAAGTAAAAAACTTGCAGAGGCAAGGTATGATATTTGGAAGCTTTGGGTGTTGAGGAATAAAAGTTAAAGCTAACTTGGGTTTCAAGCCTTACTTTCTGGAAAGATAACAGAATCATTACAGAAAAATAAAGATAGTGGTTATTATAGGAAAATGATAAGTTCAGTCTTGGACCTGATATATTTAGGATGCTGGCAAAAATCTAGGTAGAAATGTCCTAGGTTGAAGTTGATAGATGGTACTTAGAAGGGTGTGGGTGGGAATGTCAGAAGGTTATGATATTATTTCTGCAAGACTCCTGAAAGATGTTTGCTAGAAGATAGAATGACACTCACTTAAAAGAATTTTAAGAATGATATTGAACAAATTAAACAAGACTTCAGCTGGGGTAGATGTTTTCAAGAGTAAAATTGAAAACCTTTTTCTGCAAGAGATAACCACTGCCACTATTTTTTAAAAATATTTATTTATTTATTTACTTATGGCTGCCCTAGGTGTTCGTGGCTGTGCTTGGGGCTTTCTCTAGTTGTGGCAAGCTGGGGTTTCTCTTCGTTGTGGTGTGCAGGCTTCTCCTTGCAGAGGCTTCTCTTGTTGTGTAGTAAGGGCTCTAGGCACAGTGGCTCCAGTCATTGCAGTACTCAGGCTCAGTAATTACGGTGCATGGGCTTAGTTGCCCTTCTGCATATGGGATCATTCCAGACCTGGGGTCAAACCTATGCCCACTGCATTGGCAGTCGGATCCTTAACCACTGGACCACCAGGGAAGCCCCCCCCCCATTACTATCTTTCTTTCCAGTTATCTTTTCTATCTAAAAAATATTTTAAGTCGTAATCACACTTGCTTGCTTGCTTGCTAAGTCACTTCAGTCGTGTCCTACTTTGCGTGACCCCAGAGATGGCAGCCCACCAGGCTCCCCCGTCCCTGGGATTCTCCAGGCAAGAACACTGGAGTGGGTTGCCATTTCCTTCTCCAATGCAGGAAAGTGAAAAGTGAAAGTGAAGTCACTCAGTTGTGTCCGACCCTCAGCGACCCCATGGACTGCAGCCTACCAGGCTCCTCCGTCCATGGGATTTTCCAGGCAAGAGTACTGGAGTGGGTTGCCATTGCCTTCTCCGCATAATCACACTATATATAGTTAAATATACAATTTTCTCATTTATATTGTGAGCATTATAGTACTAAAATTTTTTCATGAATATGTATTTTCCTGGAAAGAATAAATTAGAGAAAAATGTCTTTGCAGCAATATGTAGAAGCAGGGACTTACATTGTGTTGGAGATTGAACTGGACAAAGCCTTGGTTCCGAAGAGAATGCCAGAGGAACTAGCCAGAAGGTGTGTGCCATGGTTCTTATACCTGTTTTGCAAGACAATTTAGGTGACTTCCTTTAAAGGAAGTTGTTTTGTCCACATAAATGTAATTTTTCTTGGGTTAAGCAGCAGACAGTTTTCTGGGTGTTTTTTTTTAATGAAGTTTTTTTCATTACTTTTGTCTTCTTTTAAAAAAAGCCATATATACCAATTACAAAAATATTGAAAATTTCAAGATCAGCAAGAAAAAAAAAAATCAACAAGAAAGTATCTAAAAATACCCAGCTTTCTTTCTACTCACCCAATGATAACCATTTTTAACACCTTGGTATTTATCCTTCTGGAGTTATTGTAAGTGTCTATATTACACACACACACACTCCTCTCATATAAATATGTGTAATTTTTTAGAACTATGCTTATGTTGTACCACAGTGCTTTGATTGTGTTGATAAGAAGTTGTCTGTTTCATCAAGGTTATCCAATTTATTGATGTATAATTATTCATGGTATCCTTTATTGTCTTTTTTATATAGATAGATGGAGAATAATGTCTCCATATATATGAGGAATCCCTCTACATTTCCTCTCAATCCTCATGCCATTTCCCTACCAACACCGTGCACCCCAGGCCTAAGCAATCACTTATCTACTTTTTGTCTGTATAAATTTGCCAACTCTGGAACATTTCATTTAAGTGGAAGCATATACCAATGTGGTCCTCGTTGGCTGGTTTCTTTCATCTAATATGATGCTGTGAAGGTTCATCCAGCATGCAGCGTGTATCAGTATTTCATTTCCTTATTGTTGAATAGTACTTCATTCTATGAATGTACCACATTTGGGCAATTTACTCTTACTATAGCATTCTGTAATGATTATATTAAAATGGAAATCAATTCATATAACTCCTCTCTTCAGAAGCTACCAGTGACTCCCATCATACTCTGAGTAAAAGTCAGTCTATATGACCTACAAGGGGCTGGCTATGTACTCTGCATGTATTTTCTCCTCATTTTTTTCTGTCTAGCCAAAGTGGCCTCTTGTTATTGCTCACACATGCCAGGCATACTCTTGCAGCAAGGCCTTTACACTTGCTGCTTGCTTTTCCTATAATTTCCTTCACCCCAGATATCTACATGACTTGCTTCCTTACTTCTATCAGGTCATACTCAAGTATTATCATCTCAGTGAAGCTTTCCCTGGTGAAATATGCTCCCCATCTCCACCACTCCCAACCCCCAACATAGTTTGTCTGCCTTCTTGTATTATTTTTCTGTGTGGAACATATCACTAACATATTTATCTTATTTATTGTCCTTTCTTCCCCCAACTAAAATGTAAGTGCCACGAGGGCAAGAATTTTTGTCTTTGCTTAATACTCTATCCCTGGCACCTGGAAAAGTGCCTGGTGGATAATAGGCACTCAATATATATTTTCAGTGAATGAATAATATTGTCTCTGGAAAGGAAACTGGGTGGCTAAACAAGGTTGGCAGGAGACCATTTACTATATATTGGTTCATATTTCTTAAATTTTGAATCATACGGATATATTATCTAGTAACATAGATAAAATTAAAATTAAGAGTTACGAGCAAGGTCTACAATTACATAGAACCTATTCTCACTTTTCTTTTTGGCCATGCCACATAGCTTGCGAGATCTTAGTTCCCCAACCAAGGATTGAACCTGGGCCACTGCAGTGAAAGCACCAAGTCTTAACCACTGGACCACCAGGGAATTCTCATGCGAAGAGCTGACTCATTGGAAAAGACTCTGATGCTGGGAGGGATTGGGGGCAGGAGGAGAAGGGGACGACAGAGGATGAGATGGCTGGATGGCATCACTGACTCGATGGACGTGAGTCTCAGTGAACTCCGGGAGTTGGTGATGCACAGGGAGGCCTGGCATGCTGCGATTCATGGGGTTGCAAAGAGTCCGACACGACTGAGCGACTGATCTGATCAGAAAGAAAAATTGGATTTGTGAATTTTTTGGTAAATTTCAAGACAGTATAGTATACCTAAGTAGGAATCTGAAACTCTTAGAAGGAAGAACTATAATTCCGTTTGTCTGTGTGCTCAGTCACTCAGTCGTGTCCGACTCTTTTCAACCCCATGGACTGTAGCCTGCCAGGCTCCTCTGTCCATGGGGATTCTCCAGGCAAGAATACTGGAATGAGTTGCCATGCCCTCCTCCAGGGGATCTTCCCAACCCAGGGATTGAACCCAGGTCTCCCACATTGCAAGTGGATTCATTACCAAGTGAGCCATCAGGGAAGCCCCTGATTTCTTTTGGGTTCTTGTAAGAACTCCTGGAAATGGAAGGTAAAAGTTTTGGTGTAAGTAGTTTAACAGTGATAAAATGTATTTTCTTATCCACTGTAAAGTTTTTTTTTTCCACTGTAAAGTTTAATGTCTTTACTGTAGCTTAATGCAGTCTTAAAAATTATGACCAAGAGTATACTTTTTATCCTTATTGTTATTCAGTCACTCAGTTGTGTCTAACTTTTTACAGCCCCATGGACTGTAGCACATCAGGCTTCCCTGTCTTTCATTATCTCCCAGAGTTTGCTCGAACTCATGACCATTGAGTCGGTGATGCCATCCAACCATCTCGTCCTCTGTTGCCACCTTCTCCTCCTGCCTTCAATCTTTTCCAGCATCAGGGTCTTTTCAAATGAGTCAGTTCTTCACATCGGGTGGTCACTGTATTGGAGCTTCAGCTTTAGCATCAGTCCTTCCAATGAATATTTAGGATTGATTCCTTTTAGGATTGACTGATTTGATCTCCTTGCAGTCCAACAGACTCTCAAGAGTCCTCTCCAGCATCACAGTTCGAAAGCATCAACTTTTCCTACTGAAGAGGAAAGAAAAGCTTTCACTTGCTTGTACCATTTATATTTCCAAAGCTTTGTGCTTTCAGAGACTCTACCAAAAGTCATAACAGCTACTGTTAGTAGCTACATAAAGCTACTAAAGTCGAAACACCCATTTCTTTCTAATGCCTGAGTTATGTAGTTTCTTGTGTACAAGAGATTTTAAAAAAATGAATAAGGGTAAAGCCTGGGCTCAAATTAGCCAGAAGTGCAACTTAGCTACTTTCCAGGTAGCTATTTAGTGGTTTCCTACCTTCCTTCCTAATTCACAGTTATATGCTGTTCTG
The DNA here is from genome assembly GCF_000754665.1 of Bison bison bison. Taxonomy (NCBI): domain Eukaryota; kingdom Metazoa; phylum Chordata; class Mammalia; order Artiodactyla; family Bovidae; genus Bison; species Bison bison. The sequence goes on along the minus strand of NW_011494881.1, from coordinate 7,353,467 downwards.
AAGTTCACATCTAGGTTCTTACATGAGATAATAGCATAGTGGTCCAGTGTGATGGGCAACTGACCTTTGATATCCCTCACCCAGACCTTTGGCGCTGGGAAATAAAAGAACATACATCTGGATATAAGAAAGTTTGTGTGTTTTTTTTCTGATACAGGGTCAAGGAAATGATTCCTCCAAGGCCACCTCTTACCCGTAGGACAGGAGGAGCTCAGAAGGTAAGTGCCAAAGCCAAGGTGAAACTCTGAGATGTTGAGTGCACCCACTTGAAAATAGAGCTTGGGCTCTTCGGTGTGTTTTCCAGAAGGGGTGAGAAATTGTAGCTTCACATATTTTCCCTCATGCTTCTATCTGACCAGATTAAACATACAGTGTTTAATCTTTGGCTGATGGTTTCTGAGATAGGAAGAAAAGGGCAATTTATACCTAAAGTATTACTGAATGTAAAACCCAGTCCAGTTTCAGACTATCATTCCATGTCTTGACCTCTTTGAGGCCCCTTTACCAGACACTTTGTATTTTTCTAGGCAGTGAGTGACTACCACATGCAGATCAAGAACATTTCTAGAGCCATTCTGAATGAATATCACAATATGTTTGGGAAACAAGTAGTCAAGACTGGTAATGATATAGACAGTGAAACCCTGGAGGAGCAGAAGTGCCAGCTCAACTATGAACTTAATTGCTCTGGAAAATACTTTGCTTTCAAAGAACAACTCAAGGTAAATATTAATTTATTAAACCGTGGATTTTTATGAAGCATCTTATCTGCATATGTAGTTATCATTTCTTTTCCAGTGATGTTCAGCTATGCTCTACCTTTCTTGCTACTGATACAAAGACCTATGTCCTCCATGATGGAATGTCTAGAGACATTCTTCCACTCCTGTATAGTCTTGGTATGGTTCAGTATCCATACTGAGTGTAAGCTTGTAATAAACTAATTCCTCACTTGAAGTTAGGCCAGATTTGGGGCCAGATTTCGTGTTGCATTAGCAGGCAGACACTCTGTACCTGGTGTTGATTCCATGACAATTTTCTGTTTCCCATTGCAAACCTTTTCCAGCCCATAGAATCACTAAGATTTGAGAAGTATTTACTTAACAATAATTTCCCAAATAATAATGGCTAACATTTATTGAGTATTTGTTGTATACAGACGAATTTTTAAATATTCCATATTTTACTAATTTAATCCTCACAACAACTATAAGAGAAAGGTACTCCTCATTTTATAGATAGAGAATTGCAGTATTTAGTTGATTAAATAATTTGCCTAAGATTACAGAGCTAGTAAAGGTCAAAGATGGGATGTACATTCAGGCAATCTGGCTCCAGACTCAACATTCTTATTTGCTACACTGCATTGCCTCTCTATGTACATTTACTATGTGCCCTAAACTGTACCAAACAGATACAAAGAAAGTATGTGGAAATAATAAAGTGAAAAGCAACGGATACCCATGGAGACAAGAGGCCATTCTCAGGTGGCATAGGCACATCTCAGTTTGATTCCTGGTTCTACTATTACTAGCTGGATGTCCTTCTTCACCTGTTATTTCTCTTTGGCCTCTCAATCCTCTTTTGAAGTAAGATAGGAATACCAGAAGTACATATCCATTTAATAAATGAGGAAACCGAAATACCAAATGTAAAATAATTTATGAGGTTGTACAGTGGCAGGATTAGAACCAGGATTCCATTGTTCAGTCTCTCAAATCAGGCCTTTCTCCTTTTCTCTCTTGAATCATGTTGCCACTATGAAAAACATGATGCATAAACATAATGCTAAGGTTTTCTTTGGCTTTGTGACTCTCTTTGCAAAGTGTGAATCCTGTATTGACCATATTGATGATGATGGTAATGTCAAGAAAAGAATGATGTCATGAATACATACTTTGATGTCATGCAAAGTATGTTGATTGGGGGAAAATCAGAGCGCCAACAGTCTAGCAGTCACCAAGGAAAATCAGTTCACCTTCTGGATTTCTGATGAGCCTTAGATCAGAAGCTCAAGGGAGGTCTGTGCTGTTAGCATGCTGCTGAACTATGTTATCACATGGTGATGCGTGTCTCTTGCAGCATGCTGTGGTAAAGATTGTGAGAGAGAAGTACTTGAAGACAACATCATTCGAAAGCCAAGAGGAGCTGCAGAAATTTATCAGTGAGCTGTATGTTTTCTTGGTGGATCAGATGCATGTGGCCTTAAACCAGGTAGGTGCCTTAGAACTAAGCACTCTTCCTTTTCTCTGTAGGTCATCAGGGTCTCCTCTAAATAATTCCTTTCTTCTTGCCTCTTTTCTTCCTTAATTCCACAGACATTTATTGGGGTAGCTGCTCTGTGCTAGGCATTGAAAACACAAAGATGAATGAGAAACTGCCTAACTTATAAGACTAATTTTTGGAAAAATAAGGGGGTATCCTCTTTCATGCAATCTCAAAAACTACAGAATGATCTCTCTTCATTTCCAAGGCAAACCATTCAATATCACGGTAATCCAACTCTATGCCCCGACCAGTAACACTGAGGAAGCTGAAGGTGAACAGTTCTATGAACACCTACAAGACCTTCTAGAACTAACACCCAAAAAAGATGTCCTTTTCATTATAGGGGACTGGAATGCAAAAGTAGGAAGTCAAGAAACACCTGGAGTAATAGGCAAATTTGGCCTTGGAATATGGAATGAAGCAGGGCAAAGGCTAATAGAGTTCTACCAAGAGAACACACTGGTCATAGCAAACACCCTCTTCCAACAACACAAGAGAAGACTCTACACATGGACATCACCAGATGGTCAATATTGAAATCAGATTGGTTATATTCTTTGCAACCAAAGATGGAGAAGCTCTGTACAGTCAGCAAGAACAAGACCGGGAGCTGACTGTGGCTCAGATCATGAACTCCTTATTGCCAAATTCAGACTTAAATTAAAGAAAGTGGGGAAAACCACTAGACCATTCAGGTATGACCTAAATCAAATCCCTTATGACTATACAGCAGAAGTGAGAAATAGATATAAGGGACTAGATCTGATAGAGTGCCTGATGAACTATGGACGGAGGTTCGTGACATTGTACAGGAGACAGGGAGTAAGACCATCCTGAAGAAAAAGAAATGAAAAAAGGAAAATGGCTGTCTGAGAAGGCCTTACAAATAGCTGTGAAAAGAAGAGAAGTGAAAAGCAAAGGAGAAAAAGAACAATACACCCATTTGATTGCAGAATTCCAAATAGCAAAGAGATAAAGCCTTCCTTCAGTGATCAGTGCAAAGAAATAGAGGAAAACAATAGAATGGGAAAGACTAGAGGTCTCTTCAAGAAAATTAGAGATACCAAGGGAACATTTCATGCAAAGATGGGCTCAATAAAAGACAGAAA
>NW_011494881.1:7349524-7349990 GCF_000754665.1 Bison bison bison | reverse complement strand
TCACTACGAACAAAGCTAGTGGAGGTGATGGAATTCAAGTTGAGCTATTTCAAATCCTGAAAGATGATGTTCTGAAAGTGCTGCACTCAATATGCCAGCAAATTTGGAAAACTCAGCAGAGGCCACAGGACTGGAAAAGGTCAGTTTTCATTCCAATCCCAAAGAAAGGCAATGCCAAAGAATGCTCAAACTACCACACAATTGCACTCATCTCACACACTAGGAAAGTAATGCTCAAAATTCTCCAAACCAGACTTCAGCGATATGTGAACTGTGAACTTCCAGATGTTCAAGCTAGTTCTAGAAAAGGCAGAGGAACCAGAAATGAGATTGCCAACATCCACTGGATCATCAGAAAAGCAAGAGAGTTCCAGAAAAACATCTATTTCTGCTTTATTGACTATGCCAAAGCCTTTGACTGTGTGGATCATAATAAACTGTGGAAAATTCTGCAAGAGATGGGAAT